>NC_045555.1:41904239-42204239 GCF_009769535.1 Thamnophis elegans
TACATACTAACACCCGCGTAAACCTCAGAAAACACACACACACACACACACACATCTATCTATCATCTATCTATCTATCTATCTATCTATCTATCTATCTATCTATCTATCTATCTATCTATCTATCATCTATCTATCTATCTTATTGGATGATTGTGTTCACAAGGCATGTTTATTAGGTCACTTAATGATTTAATGGGCATATATGCCCCACCTGAAAACTTAATAGAATTTCTGATTAGAGATGTTCCTTCTGGGGGCCTTATGTCAGTTTATGGACTGATGTTTTATAAACCTAGGGTAATGAAGCAAATAGGTTACACATGGATGTGGGCAAGGTGTATGTGTGTGTGCAGCTATGAATCTGTGTTTGAATAACTGTCTTGTGATAGATTAGAAACATAACATATGGGCAATCAACCAGTTGCTGTTTCCAGTCCAGCCTTCGGAGACACAAAAACATTTTGCTTTGTCAAATGGCCTAACTTTGCTTTTATCTTCACTTCCCAATTGGCTAGTAATAATTCAGGGAAAGGGTTTTCATACAATGCATTATTAACTTGCCAGTTTTGTTGCCCAAATTGGAGCAATGAAAATAACCTTCAGGTGGCTTTAATAGGAGATACATTCATGAAGGGCAATACTATCAGTAGATGTGAAATCTATTTTGCAACGGTAAAAGTCCACATCTGGTCCAAGTGATAGATCGTAAATTGAAGGGATGAAATCTGTCCTTTACCCCAAAGGCCTATTACAGTGATGGCCAACCTTTTTCTTATGGAGTGCCAAAATTGTGCGTACGCACTATCGCACAAGCATGTGTGCCCACACCAATTCAATCCTCCCTGCCCAACTGCACATGCGTGCATGACCCCCCCACCCGCCGCGTATGCACACATAAATCCCCCAAGCTCCAATGGCTTTTCTGAAGCCTGGGGAGGGCAAAAACAACCCCCACCGGACGCCCTCCAGAAGCCGGAAACGGATCATTTCTGAACTTCCCGTTGGCCCATTGGGCCTGTTTTTCACCCTCCCCAGCCTCCAGAGGCTTCCCTGAAGCCTCATTCGTCATCTTCAGCCTTCGTGCTTCCAGGAGCATTCATTCGTCATCCTCAGGCTTCGTGCTTCCAGGAGCAATGCTCTTGGAAGCACGAAGCCTGAAGATGACAAATGAGACTTCGTTGAAACGTTGCCAAGACACTTCCAATTTTACGCGGGAGAAAACCCGAATAACCAAAGACCTACATACTAACATACTAACTTCCCTCCGGAAGCCGGAAACGGATCATTTCTGAACTTCCCGTTGGCCCATTGGGCCTGTTTTTCACCCTCCCCAGCCTCCAGAGGCTTCCCTGAAGTCTCATTCGTCATCCTCAGGCTTCGTGCTTCCAGGAGCAATGCTCTTGGAAGCACGAAGCCTGAAGATGACAAATGAGACTTCGTTGAAAGGGGAGGGGGAAAAACGGCTTCCCGGGCCCTCCAGAAGGCTGAAAATCACCTGGCCGGCATGCAAATCCTCGCCCGGGCTGACAACCAGCAAATATGACTCTGCATGCCACCTGTGGCATGTGTGCCATAGGTTTGCCTATCATTTCCCACCATTGAGACTCCCATCCTTCGCGAAGAGATTGATCAAACACATCTACCAAATCTAACCACTACAGCAGTGATATCATCTCACTTAAACTGCAGTTTTAATTCTAAATGTGTATCTATTCCTACTTCAGCAAATTGAAATGTTACAAAAATATGCCTCTGTTTTTCTTTCCTTTTCTATTTTTTTTTGTGCACCACAGAAATCTTCCCAATCAAGGAGAGTCACATGGAGTTCAGTGAGGTTTATTCCCACGTACATCGGTACAAGATAGTAATTAAGTTGGTAAAGAATAATGCTGATTCTTGACAACACGTCTAACCCTGTTTCCTTGTTTTATTTTTAATGCAGAAAACAATGACAACTGAATATTAAAAATACATCCTGTTGTTATGGCAACAAATTTTTTTAAAAATACATTTAGAAAAAAAAATACCTGAAGGAAAAATGACAGTGTTGTTATAGCAACTAATTTTCCTTCAGAATAATGAGGTTTCAAGATGTTTTCTATTTTAAGGTGTTTTTAAAAGAAATGATGTTAAAAACTCAATTTTTTAATATTTGTGCACTTAGTTTTAATAAATAAAACATATTTATTTTGATTTTTTTAGTGGAATTATGTAGTGATAACTAAAAAAAAATAATGCTAGTGCAGCAATGATCAGCAAAAAATTAGTAGACAGAATCATAAAAATGCAGGTCAGATACATGAAATAATGCTTTGCACGGAATTAATTTGCAGTAACCGTTTACATTTATATTACATTATTAGTTTTAAATCATTAGGTGTTGGGTTATTCATTTTTATTAGCTTAAGACCTGACATATGAGAAATATAAAGTATACGAAGGAAGGTTTAAAAGAAATACATGAAACATCAATTCCAGTTTTGACATGTTATTATTCTGTTCTTTGCTTCTATTTTAAAGGATGTTATGAAACATTATTTTAACTATCTTAGTTTTCTCGCTGATCTGCAGCAACTTGAAATGATCCAAAAGTGAATCTTTCTTGTCTAATTTGTCTAATGCTTGTCTAATGCTTGTCTAATGCTTGTCTAATGCTTGTCTAATTTTTTTTTCTTAGCCCTACTGTGCTTGGCATTAATGACAACAATGAAAAATTGATTAGATTCAGATATTCCCACCCACACATTACTGCAAATAAAACTCATTTATGTTACTTCTAAGAGGGGAAATTGATCTCAATACAGGTATTCCTCGACTTACAATAGTTCATTTAATGACCAAAGTTCCAATGACCCTGGAAAAAGTGACTTATGACCATTTTTCATTCTTACTACTATTGAAGCATTCCCATGGTCATGTGATCAAAATTCAGATGCTTGGCAATTGATTCACATGTATGACAATTGTAATGTGCCATGGTCATGTGATCACCTTTTGGGACCTATGTCAAGCAAACTCTTTCTTTTACCAATTGTTTTCCCCATCATAACAGATTTGGTGGCCCCATCCCATTGAGGTTTAGGACCAGGGGTGGGTTCCAGCTTCTGCTACTGCCGGTTCACTCAGGGACATGCTTCGGATGTGCATGCACAGTAGTAAAAAAAAAATGCTTCTGCACATGCGAAGAAGCCAAAAACAAGATGTTGGCACCTATGGTGCTGCCGATAAAACTGGTTTGGGGGTGGCAGGCCGAGTTACTATCTACTTTGTCAAACCGGGCTGAACTGGTAGGAACCCACCTCTGTTTAGGATATTTATTTTACCAACAGACAGAGTTCTGACCCCTTTAGCTGAGGTGGCGCAGTGGTTAAAGTGCAGTACTGCAGGCCACTTCAGCTGACTGTTATCTGCAGTTCGGCGGTTCAAATCTCACCAGCTCAAGGTTGACTCAGCCTTCCATCCTTCCGAGGTGGGTGAAATGAGGACCCAGACTGTGGGGGCGATATGCTGACTCTGTAAACCACTTAGAGAGGGCTGAAAGCCCTATGAAGCGGTATATAAGTCTAACTACTATTGCTATTGCTATTTATAATTCCCCCCTCCAACTTCATTGGGGCGAAAAAAAAATTAAAATAATGAAGACCCTTGAATACAAACTTTAATTTTGGATATAATTCATAGTTCACTTATTACCCACACCCGGAGGGCCACTGTGGACTATCTCTACCTTTAAATCTGCTTAATGTATGAGAAATTTCTTCCATGAATAATAACAATTTTGGAACACCAGTGCAAATGGAATTGTCATGCTCCAAATAGCTAAGTATAATTCAAAAAGAAGGATTTGCAATGAGTCTTATTAATTCCATTTATTGTCAAGAAAGTAATAAATTAATATAGGGAACCTTGGAAACTAAGCCAAAACTTGAATATTCATTTGTGAATTCATTAAGGCGGGATCTTTGAAAGAACTTTGAAACTTCTTTTCCCCAAATTCTAAGGCCAAAGGGCTAATCATCTTTTTTTCCAGCTATGATAGATCTTGAAATATAATTTGCTTGTTAATTATGTTTTGAGCTACCCCTGTTTCTTTCCCAACCCCAAAGTCAGCTTCGAGAGATCTTTCTTACAGGAAAAAATGATGTTATGCTGAAGACTCCTATTTTAAACAATTATTTCTTACAGCATACACTATTTATATTGAAGGGACATAATAATAGTAGAATAGGTAGAATTACTGGAACATAATCCGGGTGAAATTCAGCAGGCTCTGACAGGTTCTGGAGAACTGGTAGTGGAAATTTTGAGTAGTTCAGAGAATTGGTAAATACCTCCTCTGGCTGGCCCCAGAGTGGCGTGGGAATGGAGATTTTGCAGTGTCCTTCCCCTGCCATGCCCACTAAGCCACGCCCACAGAACCGGTAGTAAAAAAAGTTGAATTTTACCACTGGACATAATAATAACTTGCTATTTCACTTCTGTAAGAATTGCTTTGCTCCTGTAAGAATTAGAACTGCCTCTGCCATTTGTTTCTACCAGTGGTTACATAGGGCAAATACCTGTGTTGCTAAGCACTCAGCCCCCCCGTTCCTTGCTGCACAGCCAGAGGTGGGTTCCTACCAGTTCGCACCTATTCAGTAGAACCGGTTCGTCAACCAGTGGACCCGGAAAGCAGGCCACACCTACAGAAGAGGTTCCAAAAAAATTTGAAACCCACCACTGCCACACACAAACACACACACACAGACAGACTGACACAGAGAGAGAGAGAAAGAGAAAGAAAGGAAGAAAGAAATAAAGAAAAAAGAAAGAAAAAGAGTGAGAGAGAGATGAAAGAAAAAAAGAAAAAAGGGACAGAGAGACAAAAGGAAGGATATATATATATATATATATATATATATATATATATATATATATATATATATAGAGAGAGAGAGAGAGAGAGAGAGAGAGAGAGAGAGAGAGAGAGAGAGAGAGAGAAAGAGAGAGAGAACACATGGCCAGCAAGCCACTCCCACAAGGTCACATGGCCAGCAAGCCACTCCCACAAAGGAGGCCACACCCACAGAGTAGGTTCCAAATTTTTTTGAAACCCACCACTGTGCACAGCCAATGCAGGACTACAAGTAAGGCATGGGCCAGGGGGGCAGAATTGAATACTAAGCTGATGTCTCTGAAGGTATAAAAGGACGCCATACCTTCCCCAAGGTGTGTCCTTCCTTACATGCACTTTGTCTGTATGTTCATGGAATGGTCAACCCAGCTTTCTGCTTTGATCAAAAATAAAAAGCTGTTTCTTTTTCAAGTCTCTGCTTAATCTCTTCTTTTGGCCTATTGTTGACTTAAGCGCATCCGCACATCTTACAATTTTGTTTTGTTTTGTGGGCAGCGCAAAGGTGATTTTTTAAATCTTAAATTTATTATAGATCATGAAACACACTTGGATCAGAATTATGCAGTTCTGTCAAAAAGACCATTTTTTTCAACATATAGTTTATCAACACATGCAACCATGGTCCCTATTTTTCTACTTGCATTTTTACATGCTTTCGAACTGCTAGGTTGGCAGAAGCTGGGACAAGTAATGGGAGCTCCAGTGTGGGTTTCAAAAATTGTTCGAACCTACTCTGTGGGTGTGACCTCCTTTGTGGGAGTGGCTTGCCACCCATGTGACCGGATGGGAGTGGCTTGCTGACCATGTGACCGGATATGAAGATGCCGACGACACTTGTCAGAACCACCTTAAATTACCCCACACACAGCACTGGCATCCATAAGAATATGATGTAAACTTGTTTTTTAAAAGGCATCTTTGGTTTGCGTTAAAACAACTTCAACACACGCAATGTTCTGATTGCACCACAAACGCAGTAGTCATCCTTACCTTTCACAGAGGCACTGAGTTTTATAAATAGGAGCATGATAGTGTAGAATAGTCATATCCAAGGACCAGTGGTGGGTTTCAAAAAATTTTGGAACCTCTTCTGTAGGTGTGGCCTGCTTTCCGGGTCCACTGGTGGAACCTCTTCTAACCGGTTTGGTAGATTTGACGAACCGGTTCTATTGAATAGATGCGAACTGGTAGGAACCCACCTCTGGTCCTAACTATTGTCTTGGAATGCACACAAATCATTGTCAACATACTGTGATCACAACACTGGGAAGCAGTTCTCACATTTTCTTCCTGTGTGTTAGCAAGTGTGAAAATAATTAAATCAAACACAAAAGCAATTGTTGAGACAACTAAAGAAGGTTGTTCTACACTCTTTATTGGTATTTTCAGAAATTGTTTCTTAAGGTGACATTTATTGCCATGGCCTTATTGTCGAGACATTTACTCACAACCTGACAAGATGCACATAGGCTAAAATAGAAACTTGCCGTTTTTGGATTCCAGCCTCAGCAAAACCAAAGTCAAAAAATGAATGCAAAAATAGTGAGAAGGAATATATCTCTCTTCAAATATCTATTCTATCACTAAGTTGAAACCCAGGAGTTCTGCTTAGAATCGAACGTGACCCGACAAATGTGCGCACGACAAAAGCGCGCCAACAAAACTGTGGCGAGAAAACCGCGACGTCATAAATGCGCCCACAACGCACCAACAAAACCGCGCCCACAAAAGCGTGATTTAAGTTAAGGTAAGGGTTAGGGTCAGGGTTAGGTTCAGGGTTAGGTTTAGATTTAGGGTTAGGGTTAGGATTAGGGTTAGGTTATTAGGTTGTTATTATTTGTTTGTTGAAGACGCGCTTTTGTCAGCGCGCTGTTGTCGGCGCGCTTCTGCGCTCATTCGTCAGCGCGAGTTCGACCTCATGGTTTTCTCGCCACGGTTTCGTTGGCGCGCTTTTGTCGAGCACACATTTGTCGGTGAACCGAATAGAGAGAGATAGAGAGTTCTTTTGCTGTCAATAAATGGATATTCCCTGCAGAAATAGTCAGTTATCAATTCACTCGTTATCCTCTCCTTGAGTCTGCTTTTTTCTCAAAGTTGGAAAATAATAGATCGGTTGAAACTTGACCGCATTATTTATTATTAATTGATTATTCCTTGTCATTACTGGACACCCTGAGAAACAATCCTGCCTTTATTGATGGCTCTTGGTGACCTGCGCAATTATTAGCAATGGTTCCTGCTGGTAGCTTGCATGAAACAGGTTGGAGCTTTCACTCAGGCTGACAATGGGGGCTCTGCGCAGGAGGCCAAACAAATCAGCAGGATGCAAACTGACAGGCCAATCTGAAAGTGCACATTCCCTCTTATTTACAATTGTCTGACCTTATTCGGTTAGCTCTGAATGCAGATCCAGAGGGGGCTTTGCAATATAGAGAACAACAAAAGAAAGAAGTATGTTAAGAAACTTCTTGAACATATTTCTTTAAATAGTATAGTATTCTGCCACGGAATGTTAAAAAAAAGGGCGTGGGAAATCACAGAAGAAAATTAAAATATCTGCTGAGTATTTTTAATCCTTTTTTTAATAAGCAAAAAGTTCATGGGTTGAAGGCAAAGCAGGTCATCCCCTGAAGAGGAGAATATGTAAACACAACAACGGATAGAGTGGATGGAGGGAGGAGTAGAAGGAAAGATAGGAAGGAGAGGAGAAAGGAGAGGAATAGGAGAAAGGGAAAGGCAGAGGAAGAATGGGAGGGAATGTAAGAGTAGGAAAGAGGGGAGGAATGGGAAGAAGAGGGGAAGGGTAAAGGGGAGGAAGGGGAAGGAGAGAAGGGGAAGGAGAGGAGGAAGGAAGGAATGAGAGAAGAAAGAGAAGAAAGGGGGGTAGGAAGGAGGGAGGGAAGGAGGGAGGGAAGCAAGGAGGGAAGGAAGGAGGGAAGGAAGGAGAGAAGGAGAGAAGAAAGGAGGGAAGGAAGGAGAGAAGGAGAGAAAGGAGGGAAGGAAGGAGGGAAGGAAGGAGGGAATGTAAGAGAGAAGGAAGGGAGGAAGGAAGGAGGAAAGGAAGGGGGAAAGGAAGGAGAGAAGGAGAGAAGAAAGGAGGGAAGGAAGGAAGGAAGGAGGAAAGGAAGGAGGGAAGGAGAGAAGGAGGGAAGGGGAAGGAAGGAGGGAAGGGGAAGGAAGGAGGGAAGGAAGGAGGGAAGGAAGGAGAGCAGGAGAGAAGAAACGAGGGAAGGAAAGAGGGAGCGAGGGAAGAAGAAGTAGGACCATTGTAAGATAAGATGGATCTATGGGATGGTAAGAAAGCAATTTTCAAGTATATTGTCAACTGTAGGGAAAAATTGTTATAAATACATATTATTAATAACAGTTATGAGATCATATAATTGTGAATGTATATATGAAATTGATAAAATAAAATTTATATTAAAAAAGAACATATTTCTTTAAATAGTATAGTATTCTGCCACGGAATGTTAAAAAAAAGGGCATGGGAAATCACAGAAGTAAATTAAAATATCTGCTGAGTATTTTTAATCCTTTTTTTTCAATAAGCAAAAAGTTCATGGGTTGAAGGCAAAGCTAGATTTTGGAAAGACTGGGTTTGTATTGATGGTTTCCTAACGGAGAAAAGAAGAATGGAATATTAATGTATAAAACAGATTGACTTTTTTTGTGATGCAAATGATTACAAATGTGAAAAGAAGTCTTTAATTTGTATGATTAAGTTGACCGTTATTTACAGCCCTAATTTAGACTTTGCAAGTATATTTCCTGATTGTTTAAGCAAGCTCTTCTTTATTATTTGCGGTTCTTTGATAATTAATGGGGATTTTAATGAGATCCTCAACCCAATTTTAGGCAAGGATTCTTCATTATAAAGCTGCAGACCTCGGTTTGGTATAAGCATCAAAGAAGGATAATGTGCATTGCTTTAATTGAGGTGCAACATGTTTAAAACCCAACAATGGTACACATTGCACACACACACACACACACACACACACAAACACACACACAGTATCATGCTGTTGCAATGCCAGACCCTCTTCTAATTTTCAACATGAAGATGCTTCTAAGAATCAACCCTTCTTTTTTTAAAAAAAAAACTCATTAAATTGAACAATGATGTGGAAATATGTGGAAAAAAGAGCTGTGAAGCATTTGGGGAGCTCATGCAACATCTGAGGAAAATGCACTCCCAAGTCTTATTGAGGTTGCACAAATCCTGGGAAAACATGGAGCAGCCGAGAGGTCTATGCAGGAGTGACCTCACTTTTCTTCCAAGCATTTTTCCCACAAGGGCATATCTTCACTCGCGCAGCTGCATTCTGGACAAGTTGCAGTCTCCGAACACTTTTCAAGGGCAGCCCCAAGTAGAGCGCGAGCGATACTGGGTGTGCCAAGGTACACCCACATCACACCTATCCTCCGCGAGCTGCACTGGGTGCCCATTGGTCTCCGAACACGATTCAAGGTGCTGGTTATTACCTTTAAAGCCCTACATGGCCTAGGACCCAGATATCTACGAGACTGTCTCCTGCCACATACCTCCCTTAGACCAATAAGATCACACAGGATGGACCTTCTCCGGGTGCCTTAGCAATAGCAATAGCAGTTAAACTTATATACCGCTTCATAGGGCTTTAAGCCCTCTCTAAGCAGTTTACAAAGTCAGCATATTGCCCCCACAGTCATTTCACCCACCTCGGAAGGATGGAAGGCTGAGTCAACCTTGAGCCGGTGAGATTAGAACCGCTGAACTGCAGATAACAGTCAGCTGAAGTGGCCTGCAGTACTGCATCCTAACCACTGCGCCACCTCGGCCTTCAGCAGGACAATGGTGGCTGGCGGCGCCTAGGAGTAGGGCCTTCTCTGTTGCCGCTCCGGCCATATGGAATGAGCTGCCCCCAGAGATCCGGGCCATAACCTGGCTTTTCCGGCAGGCCTTCTGATTGGTGTTTGTTGTGTTCTTTTTTTAACTTTGTGTGTCCGATTGTTTTTAAGTTCTTTTAATTTCTTTTTATTCTGTAAGCCGCCCGGAGTCCTTCGGGATTGGGCGGCATAGAAACCTAATAAATTCAATTCAATTTGGATCAACAGAGTGATAATCCATTGTTATGACAGAATTGGACCAACCAGGTTTCGCCCAAGCCACTCCTCATGGGATGAGAAGGAGTGACTAGTCCAAAAACACGCTACTCGCCTTCATGTCTAATGTCATGATTCTGAATGCTTGAAAACAACTGTTCTTCCTTAAATCTTAATGGTTGCAAAGCCTACTATGGTACAGCATACCGTAGTATGGATGAGGGTTCAGCATTTCACGAATGAAGGTAATATACATGTCACTGGACATTGTTGCAAGATCTAATCTGAGTCGGTTACCAGGACAAAAGATTTATTCTTCCAAGGATTCAAGCTTGTGCTGGAACCCATCATCAGGGGACTCATTCAGAGGTTGGCATCCTAACAGTTTAACAACCGGTTCACATTGCACACGATTTTAGGAGCACTGCACAATTGACAGGAAAACAGCTAAGGCACAGCATTCCACACTGCCACCCCAATCAGCTGGGCTCAAAAACCAGGAAATAAAGGTAAGACGGGTGGGGGACCCAACTGAAGGACGGAGTGAACCGGTTCACTCTCAGGAAATCTTCGGTGCGACCGGTATGCCCAAACCAGGGTGGTAGTATATGATTCCTGGTTATGTGTAGTTTTAGTTGTTAATTAGGATGTTGATAGCTGGCTATTAAGTTGTTAATTGTTGTTTCTTTGTTCACCCACATCTTGGCTCCTAAGTACCCAATAAGCCGGTGATAAATCAACATTCCTATTGACTGTCGAGGGGCAAATTTCCTAGGCTTCAATTATTGTTCTGGCTACTTTTTGTTCCTGCTCGGCCAACAATCAGACTAGCTGTGAAATTGAATGCCCGTCCTTGTTCATTAATGAATTTGGGTCTCCTCATCTAACCATTCCTGTTCTGACATTTCAGCATTTGTTTATGTTGTTGAGGAAGAAAAGTTTTGGATATTTTCCATTTGTCTTTAGAAATTACACTATATTTTTACCCAAGCATGAGTATTAACTGCTGTGAAATACAAAATAGGTAAATGTAATAGCAGAAAGGGAATGCTTACTATTTGACCATGGAAAATTGCAAAGGTAATTTTGAAGCCGTTACTGAATTATTTGCATTTTGATCCAGATGAAACATTATCTTGTCTATGTTTTAAAAGTTTTAAAAGGTATTGGCTATAGAAAGACTAAAGATATACTGTACAATAGCAAAAGCAGGGATATGAAAGAAGTATATTTCAAAAGAAAATTGTAAAAATTATCAATGAAAATAAGGAAAAATAATCTAGGGGAAAAAGTGGGGAAAATACAGTTTCTCTTTTCCCCAGTGAATTATTGTTTTATTGTATTGTTTTACAATATTGTAAAACAATATTGTTTTATTGTATTTATAATTTTCCTTCATAGTAATCAAATAGCTCATATGGGAGAGGTTTTTTTTAAAATAAATAAATAAATAAATAAATAAATAAATAAATAAATAAAACATATCTGCACTCATGTTTTTTTGTGTCCCAAGGTATGTTTTCCTAATCATTTTTGAAGCAGGTAGAATTCTCCTGCTTGGCCCTTTTCATTACCATTTTCTTTTCTCTTTTTTTGCTAAAGGAAAATTTACTAAAGAAAACTTGATATTTTAAATGGACTAATGACAGGAAAGGAAAGAACCGATATTTTCTCCCACTCATAATTGTGGTAATAATTCAGATAATTATATGAGAAAAGAGACATTGGGGGGGGGGATTTAGTTTGGAAATCATTTATCTGAAATGGTATAGTGCCGGGATGGCGAACCTATGGCACACGTGCCACAGGTGGCACACGGAGCCATTTGTCGCTGGCCAGCTGACTTCAGCCTTTTTTAAAGCCATTTTTCGCCCTCCCCAGGCTCCAGAGGCTTTATAGGAACCTGGGGAGGATGAAAACATCCTCCCTGCTCCCGCCCCGGAGGCCCTCTGGAGTGTAAAAAACCAGCCCTACGCGCAAACCAGAAGTTTAGGAATGCTGAAGGCTCCGGAGAACTAAAAACGCCCCTATGAGCAAACTGGAAGTGTCTCCAGGTTTGCTTGTAGGGTCGTTGTTCATCCTCCGGAGCCTTCAGGCAAGCCTCTGGAAGGCCCCTGAAGGCTCCGGAGGGCTTCAACCAGCCCTACGAGCAGATTGGAAGTCCATTCCTGAGTTTCCGGTTTGCCCGTAGGGCCGTTTTTTTGTGCTCCAGAGGCTTCAGGGAAGCTCCTGAAGACTCCGGAGGGCCTCCGGGAGGGGGCGTTTTCACCCTCCCCAGGCTCCTATAAAACCTCTGGAGCCCGGGGAGGGCGAAAGATAAGTCTAAGTGCTATTGCCATCCAGAGGCTACTTACAAATCTTAATGCTGTGGCAAGGGCCAAAAGGATCTCCTCAGAGGGAATATTCAACAGCCATACAACAGAAGACTTTCTGCCTATTACTACTAAACCCTGGGGCATTTTCAAAAATGTTGAAGTTGATCTAAGGGACTGGGTTCCTACATGGAGAGGTGATCCTCAGATAATCAAGTTCAGATTTGTGTACTAATATGAATGCTAAGCAAAGCCGCCACCATCTCTTAGCACTAAAGAGAAGGCAATAACAAAACACTTGGCAAGGAAACGGCAATTGCCAGGATTTAACATTCATTCAAAAGCACATATACACAACGCCCTTGCTTATTTTTAAGAAAAAAACCTATTTCTAACATTTGTTTTAGGTTTTCCTTATGCTATTCTAGGGACGCGGTGGCTCAATGGCTAAGATGCTGAGCTTGTCGATCAGAATGGTTGGCAGTTCGGTAGTTCGACTCCCTAGCGCTGCGTAATGGAGCGAACTCCCGTTACTTGTCCCAGCTTCTCCCAATTTAGTTCAAAAGCATGTAAAAATGCAAGTAGAAAAATAGGAACCTCCTTTGGTGGGAAGGTAACAGCACTCCGTGCACCTTTGGCGTTGAGTCATGCTGGCCACATGACCACGGAGACATCTTCGGACAGTGCTGGCTCTTTGGTTTTGAAACAGAGATGAGCACCCCCTCCTAGAGTTGGAAACGACTAGCACACATGTGCAGGGGAATCTTTACCTTTACCTTTATCTATGCTGTTCTATGTCTGTATTAGAGATTTGATTTATGTTTTCATATATGCATCTTTCTGCATATAACTAATACTAAGAACTATACCACAGAATTATGAAAAATAAGTATGTTGCCAAGTAGGTGTATTAAAGTTCGGCTCGACACATTTTCTCCCCCATTTCTACTGATATCTGGCGTAGAAGAAGCCCAGAATGACACAGCATCATTCATTTACACAACAGACTATTAAATCCCTCCACTTTCTCAAGAACGGCGAGATAATCTGATTGACCTTTATGATTCAAAGCTGAAACCAGGAAAACAGCTTGAATTTGCCAATAAAGAGAAATTAGCTTAGTGGCTAGAGCCAAATTCATTTTATAATCTGGGAAGGAAGCAGAATCTATTTTGTTTCTAATAATTGTGGGTTTAACACATTATAGAACGCCATGTTCCTTGGATTATTTAGTGTGTACAAAATGTAAAACTAAATACCTTAATTAGTAAGCCACAGAATGACAATATATTTGACAATAGAGCTTAAGCATTTTTTTTTAAAAAAAACACAGGGATTAAGAATAGCAAATACCTGCAAATAATCTAATTAACTTTAATTTAAGCAATAATAAAAGCTCTGAGTAGTTTTTAAAGTCATATTTGTTCTTGTTTTATTAAAATAACATTAGAGTCTATTTCCCTCAATGATCAATATGAACTATGATTCATAGTTTCAACAAATCTTCATCACACACTATGGTCTGACTGTCAGACCTGGAAGAAATCTTTTGCTTGGGCCTTCAGGCCTGCCACATTTAGTAGTGTGGGAAACTGGAAGGGGGGATTATATGGAGTATGGGAGATATAGTCAAAGTAACATTCCTTTCTCCAAGAGTCAAGGACATCTTGCTCTGCACCTGGAGTGGTGTGACTGCGAGGCATCTCCAGTTGAGACTGTGCCTGATTGGACCAAGTGACGGCATGTGGGTGCTGGGCAGGGACTTGAACATCCTTTGGGTGGGGAAAACCTGGAAGCTTTCAGAATCGAGTTTTCCCAGATGTGCCAATATGACATCTCAAATAAAATGGAACTTTGAGGAAACTCAAGTCTTCTTTTTTGGGGGGTGTTACTTGGAACCCTGACACTGAAACTGGCTTATTTGCTCCTAATCAAAGGTGATGATATCTACCCTTAATATATGGCATAGTAAATTGAGTTAAATCAAAAGCCTAATATTCTGAAATCCTGCCAGGTACTTGAGAAGCACAAATTTACTGCAGCTCATTCCTATGGTGAGGACAGCATCAACACAAAGTAGGGATGTTATTTGAAGAAAGCCATTCTATTATGCAACTCAAATTAAAACCTTGATTTTGCAAAATAATTTAATGTTTAATGTAATAAACAAGAGAAGACCCCAGTACTATGGGGTAGGTAAAATGAAATATTCAATGAAGTTAGTCAAAAATGTCAGATCCCTCCCATCTACACGATAAGAGATTATGGTTGTTGAAAAAAAATTCAAAAGTGAGAACATTGAGTAATAAACTGTCAATGGTTTTCATTCGAATGATCCTTATTTAGCAAGCTAAAAACGCACTTAAATAATCTTCGAAGCAGTATTTTAAAATGTGTGTATACACATACACATGTGTATCCGAGCCGAGGTGGCGCAGTGGCTAAATGCAGCACTGCAGGCTATTTCAGCTGACTGCAGTTCTGCAGTTCGGCTGTTCAAATCTCATCGGCTCAGGGTTGACTCAGCCTTCCATCCTTCCGAGGTGGGTAAAATGAGGACCCGGATTGTTGTTGGGGGCAATATGCTGACTCTGTAAACCACTTAGAAAGGGCTGAAAGCCCTATGAAGCGGTATATAAGTCTAACTGCTATGTGTAGGCCCACGTTTTAAAATACTGCTTGGAAGATTATTTAAGTTTTTAGCTTGTTTCCTCCAAAATAAGGCCCCCTGGGATAATAAGCCCAATTGGGCTTTTGAGCGCATGCACTAAAATAAGCCCTCCCCCCAGAATAAGCCCTCCCCCAAAATATTGTAACACAGCAGTAGCCATAAGGTGACCAAGCTCACCATCTCCTGCACCTCAAAAATAATAAAACTTCCCCCAAAATAAGGCCAAGTGCTTATTTCAGGGTCAAAAGAAAATAAGACCCTGTCTTATTTTGGGGAAAACACAGTAGCTTGCTAAATAAGGATCATTCGAATGAAAACCATTGACAGCTTATTACTCAATGTTTTCACTTTTGAATTTTTTTAATCACTATCTCATCTGACATCTTAAACTGACATATGAATCTTTAATGTAAGAAACTATTTAAATTTTCACCATTCTCAGTTTGACTGGAAGTTTTAAAAAACAACAGAGAAATCCACAGCTTAATTCCTATTTACAATTGGCTTTAGGAGGTTAAGTCCTAAATATAATAAATATTGTTTTAAGTTAACCAAATTCTATATACGGACTCTTGACAGGATACAATTTTAGCCTTTTCAGGGAATTTGTGCATTTTTATAATTTCATCATTTACTTCAAAAGGCTTGGGAATGTCAGACTATGTCAAGCAATGAATAACAATGACTAATTTTGAAGAGATGAACACAATGGCATGGCTTGCAAATGAGATGAATAGCTTAGACCTTTATATATGAAATGTAATGAAGGAGCGTTACGTTTTACAGAAGTTATTTTAAAATTTTCCAGAGAATATTAACAGAATAGTATTTTATTACAATTCTAACTTTCGAGAAGTCTATTCAGGAACAAGGATGTTAAATCTGATTACATCGACCTACTGATATGTATACATCTCACAATACTCTGTAAAATAAGAGAGAAATTTTATATAGGTTATAACTGAGAAAAATACTAGTTGTGATAAAGCATTTTTTTCCGCAGTATGAAACCATGTATTGGTTATAAGAAACAATGACCTTAGAATTTATCCCTGCTTTTTTTAAAAAAAATAAGGCAACATGGCTTTAATCCAATGGCATACATCTTGACTTCTATTAATGTAACTTTTTCTTATTTGTCTTACCTTTATAGCCCCACTGTTATAGAGCCTCAAAAACTAGACAATAAATTCAGTGTAGATTTTGAGGGCCACAGGTAATCTATGAGGAATAGGAACTTCTTCTCCCAATTATGGATTCCAGCTGAAGGAATCAAAATCATCAGTAGCAAAAATCGGTTCCACCACAAATGCGCGAACGACAAAAGCGCGCCTGACTAAACCGCGGTGACAAAACCGCGCCGACGAATGAGCGCTGAAGCGCGCTGACAACAGCGCGCCGACAGAGGTGCACTGTAACATAACCCTAAACCTAACCCTAAACCTAACCCTAAACCTAACCCTAAACCTAACCCTAAACCTAACCCTAAACCTAACCTTAAACCTAACCCTAAACCTAACCCTAAACCTTACCTTAACTTAAATTGCGCTTCTGTCGGCGCGCTGTTGTCGGTGCGCTGTTGTCGGCGCACTTTTGACATCGCGGTTTTAGCACCGCGGTTTTGTCGGCGCGCTTTTGACGTTCGCGCTCTTGTCGGGTCACGGCAAAAATCATTGTATTTCAGTATTAACTTTTACATGACTAGTAAAATAAATGTATTCTTAAGTAAAAAAAACCCTATACTCAAGTTTTGTGGCATAATGAAAAACCCTAATTAAATTAGAATTAAATTAAATATGAGATTTAGTTTCCACAACATGGAATTATATAAGAGAAATGACCATAGGGATTGAAGAATTCACCAAATATTTTGTCATCATAACCTTTGCATGCTGTAAAATGTTATAAGGTGCTTGGAGAGACACTTGTCTGAGAGTTGGACAGCCATATGAACTTGTTAAAAAAATAAATTAATAAAATATAATAACTGAGCTGCAATAAGCACCTGTCAATCCATTTATATAGACCATACGCCATATCTCAAGAACTACACTGTGTTTAGTAGATATGTAGCTTAAAGATAGTTTACTTATTCTTTATTCTGACCAAATAAACCAACAAACAAAAAAACTATAGAAATTTTCATAGAACATACACTTTAAATCAGGGGTGTCAAACTCAAGATCCGGGGTCTGGATCTGGCCCATGGATTACTTAGATCTAGCCCGCCTGGCTGCCCGGGAACAACAAAGGACCGGGCCATGGTGCCTCTGCCAGTAAAAATAGAGCTCAGGAGGGCTATGTGCTGTCCTCCCAAGCTCCATTTTCATTGGCGGAGAGTTGCAGGTGGGCATCGTAGCCGAAATCAAAGCTTGGGAGCTCATTTTCACTGGCAGAGCACTCAGGCCACCACAGGGGCCCAGAATGATGTCACATGAGTGATGTTGAGCTCCCCTCCGAGGTTAAACACAACGCTAATGCGGCCCTCAATGAAATTGAGTTTGACACCCCTGCTTTACACTTTAGCAGTGGAAAAGAGAAGAGGGGGATAGGGTGGTTAATGTAGTCAAACTTCTCAGATTTAAAATCAATGAATCATAATGGCCTACTAAAGAAACCTGTGATTTGACAGAAGTTAACAAGCAAGTTTAAATAGAGATTATACAATTCTTGCAAGATTGTATAATTTTTATCATTCTTTTTTTTTTCTGAACAGCCAAATAAATACGTTCTAGAAAGTGAAATGAAATTGCACAGAAAATCTATGAAGATAGTTATCTAACTTAAGAACACAAATGTTTCTTGCAGTTCATAATTTATATTTAACTTGAAATGCATGGAATATATAATATAGCACCATCCAAACTGGATTTGTTTTTGCACATAAAAAATCAAATTCTCTGATACGTAAAACAAATTCACAAAACAATTTTAATGCTCCTGTTTCCTGTATTTATATTTTTTTTTTCATTTCCTCAATTATTTTGAATGTGTATTTTTAAAGTATGCATCTAGATATGATAAAGATGAATTAAGGATTTTTCAATAATTATATAATTCATAGAGTATTAATAATATCTGCCATGTTGTTTGAATATGAAGTAAGTTTGCTTCATATTATTTTGTTCATGTTTTTTATATTCTGCAGTCAACAAAAATGCATGTCTTTTTTCCCCTTGAAGTACAAATCAAGTTGTCACTCTCTAAGAACATCATAAACATGCAAGGAAAACATGACAGCTAAATGAATCCATGCGACATAGAGCATCAAATCCTTTATAGCTACATGGAGAATATAAAATTGATTTCTAACCAACAGCATCACCTATTATTTTGGGAGGAGGTTTTATGTTATCTCTCATATCAATGAACAATTTTCAAATGTTCTATTAGCAAAACCATTCGCCAAGTATTTCATATTTAATTAGGTGATCTGAGAATACCTATAGCTAATGAACCAGCTTTCATTTACACAATAAAATTCGAACAAAAGCATGTACTTTGCTATCTAAGTATGCATGTAATTTCATCAGCAGAATAAACAAAAGTGCATTTTCAGATCCATTTTACTTGAGTACCTTCTGCTTCATCTAAGGTTGAGGTAGAGAAGCAAGAATCTACCATCTGTGCTGTTATTCTATGGAAAGCAACTAGGGTACATGAAGATATATTTGGGGCACATAAGTGATTAGCAAGTGTTGTTTAATACTTTCCTCTCCACCCACTTTTCTGTTGCAGGTTTTTTCTCCCATCTGCTATATTAATAATTTGGGGAAAAAAATATTCATTATATCTGTAGAAAAAAAGGGGAAAAAAAACTGTTGCAGGGAAACATTCACAGGGCCAAAATTAAATAGGCATTATTCCAGTGTCTGCTGATTTTGTTCTCCAGTTCTTGTTAATAAATTAGTCCCATATTCTTGTAATATAGGAACACCAGTCACTTGTGTTGTGGCTCTAGGAAGAGCAGAAAATGATAAAGCAACTCTTAGAGAAAGAATATTTAAATAAGCCCCTCCTTTGGATCCAGAGGCGTTATTCTACTGGATCAGACCAGTTTGCCCGAACCAATAACGGAAATCATGGGTGAGCCTGCCCACCTACCCTGGCTCTGTTTCATCCTATTTAGGGGCATTTTTTTTTTAGCAAAGTGCATGCGCAGAAGGGGCACTTGTGAGCAAAGCGAGCGAGTGCGCACACATTTGCAAACCGGTAGGGAAGGTAAGTGAAAACCACCCTTGCTTCGATCTCATTTTGACATTTGGCTAAAGTTCCTTTTCAAAAGGTAACCAGCATCCTAGAAATATTTGTACGTATGCTTATAGTTCATGTTACAATATTTATGGAAAAAATGCATATTATAAATCATGCCTCCACCTTCAATGAGTTATATTCAAGTATACATTCCCAAGGAGAAAAGGATATATAAGTGAATGTATAAATATTATTGTACATAAAAAAAATAGTAGAGTGGGCAAAATAACTTGGAAGAATAGCTTGAGCTAAAAACCACTGGATAGAATGGTATTAAATATTCATGCCTTCTGTGTTTCTCTGCTTAGATATTCAGAACTAGAACCCAATAAAATAACGGTAAGATGCAGGATTTTACTACATGCTGTGTTTTGTATTACAAAAACTCTTTGAGAAATATTGTGGAGAGTTTATTTCACAGGGTGCTACAGTAGGAAAACATGCTTGTTTTGGTATGATTTTAAACTATAGTCCTGGATTAGCCAATATTATGATATTGCAGCTTCCAGGCAACGTTGTCATTGATTTTAGCAGATATATATATATATATATATATATATATATATATATATATATATATATATATATATATATATATATATATATATATATATACATACATATACACACACACACACACACACACACACACACACACACACACACACACACATATCTGTTCTGAACCCCCCTCCGTCAGGTAATTAATGCCGACACAAGCTTACTGATAGCCACACTTTATTCACAGCAATTACTCACAGGCAAGACGTTGGCAGCAACCCAGACTCCCACAGACAAGAGATACAATACAAACAAGAGCTTCTCAAGCTAGTTTGAACGGTTGTGTCCTGCAAAAGGTTTCCTCCCAAAGTCTCTTCTTATATACTCTCTTGGGAGGAGCCAAGCCACAACCACCTGGGCTTGATTATCTCCTATGAGTCTGTCGCCGTAATTGCTGCCTCTGTTTCTCCGCCCTTCTCTGCCTGGCGTCAGGGACAAACTCTGTTTGATCTTCACCACTGCGCCAGTGCCTGACGTCAGGGACAAACTCCCTTTGATCTTCACCACTGCTCCAGTGCCTGACATCAGGGACAAACTCCCTTTGATCTTCACCACTGTTCCATGCCTCAGGTGCCTCCTGGTGGCCAACCAGCCTCTCTGGTCTCTGCTCGGAGTCTGAACCCTGCCCAGGGTCCTCCACATCTTCCAGAGCCGACTCATAGGGTCCCTCACTATCAGAGTCCATCGGCAGCTTCAACAGCTCCTGCTGGGCCACAACACATATCTATATGTGTGTGTATACAGTATATACAGTATATACCGTATATACAGTATACATACATATATATATATATATATATATATATATATATATATATATATATATATATATGTGTGTGTGTGTGTGTGTGTGTGTGTGTGTGTGTGTGTGTGTGTGTCTGTGTGTGTGTGTATATACATATACACACACACACTTGGTACACAAATGTATTTTTCTGGAGAAAAATACTGTGTGGGTAAGATGCCCCTATCACCTCTCTAAGTGTGTGTTCTGTTAAGATACAGCCTGTTGTGTCTTAAATGGCTTCTACTGTACTGCCGTAAAATGGCTTTTATTGTACAGCACATTTGAAGTTGCCATGGTAACAGCTTCACAGAACTCCACAAGGGGGCTCCCTCTGTTAAGGAGGAAAATACAACTTTAGAAATTACAATTGGTCCGGACATTCCACCCCAACCCCCCTATAAATAAATATCCGGGCAACGCAGGGCTATCAGCTAATTTAGCTATAAAAATTGACCTCTTTTACAAGCACAATGATCTGGCTTGTGATAGCTGTGATAAACAACATCAAGCTTGTTCTTCTCAGTACACAAACATTTGAACAAATTCCAGTATATATTCTTAATATTAATTCTTTGTATATGCAGTGTTTTGTATCACATGTTGCTTTCCCAAATAAATAGGAAATACATTTCTCCTGTTGCAGTTTGGTTTAAGTATGTTGACCCAGCTGGGCAAAACTCACAAACAGATAAATATTTAAATATCAGCTTGGAACAAAGTCACTCTAGATATAATAATGACTATTTATCTAGGAGCACCAAAACATCCTCATGATCATCTTAGCAGCTGAAATTTGTGAAGAAGTTCTAAAACCTCTGATCTCAGACACCTTATTTCCAACTTTGTCTGCTTTATTGAAAATCCTTACTCAACAATGTAATATTTAGATTTCTCATCTGCTTTCTATGCCAAATCATAATATCAACTATGCAAGGTCAGGCAAAAGTTTTAGAACTACTGCAAGGTAGCTTTTTTTAAAAAAAAAATATTTCTCATATGTACATTCACAATTATATAAACTCATAACTGTTGTTAATAATATGTGTTTATAACAATTTTTCTCCCCTACAATTGACAATGTAGTTGAGATTGCTTTCTTTTTTCTTTTTTTTAAATTAAATAAGATTTTATTGGTAAAACGAAAATACAACATCCATAACTTGTAAAAAACAATACAACTACATTTCGAGATATTCCCATACTATCAAATCATATAAACATCAAAGGTTAGGTATCTTATTCCTTCCCTCCCTCTTCTCTTCCCTCATTTCTTCTTTTCCATACCCTTTTCTTCCCTCCCCCCTTACTTCCTTCTCCCCTACCTTCCCTCCTTTCTTTTCTCCTTTCCTCCTTTCCTTCCCCCTCCTTTCCCTCCCTCGATCCCCCCTCCTTCTCACATACCTTCCCTCCTTCCCTTCCTCTTTCCCTCCTCCTTTCTTTTCTCTTAATCTCCCTCCTTTCCTCCCTCCTTCCTTCCTTTCAACTCTACTTCTCTCTTTCTTTCCCTCCCTCTTTCCCTCTTTACTACCCTCTCCTCTTCCCTCCCTCCTTCCTCCCCCAGCTTCTTCTCTTTCTTCTCTCCTTCTTTCTTCCCACCTTCTTTCCCTTCTCTTCTTTCTCTTCCTCCTCTTTATCCTTCCCCCCTTCTTCTGCCTTTCCTGTTCCTCTCCTTTCTCCTCTCCATCCTGACTTCCCTACTGTCCTCCTTCCCTCCCCTCTAACCTTTGTTACATTTGCATATTTTCCTCTGCTGAGGACAACCTGGTTCTCTTTTCCTTTCCTTGCTTAAAGAGGCAAGGATTATAAATCCTCTCGCCTCATCTAAAATGAAGTTTAATCGCTAATTCCATGCAGGTAGTTATAGCGGATTTCCTATCAGCTTTTTTAAGTTTTCCCAACATTGTAGTCTAACAAAATTGCTCGACGGTGGGTTCTCACCCCTAATACATTTCTCCTTTCGCTTATCTCTCAGTTGTTGTATATTGTTCATTTGAGTTATTGGTTTAATCGTATTAGGTTAGTCAGCTATCTCTTTTTGTGTCTAAGTCTTCACTGACTCATCAAGCCATTTGTACAGCTTCTCCCAGACTGTATAAAAGTCTGTATCTTCTTTGTCGTTAATTTGCATCGTCAATCTGTTCATTTCTGCTAGTTCTAAAATTTTATTCATCACCATAGTGTTGGTGGGGGCATTTTCACTCTTCCAGCACTGTGCGTAAACAATCCTTGACGCTGTCAGAATATGGACTAGGAGGTATTGGTTAGATTTGCATATTTTTTGATCTATTATCCCTAATAAGAAAGTTTCCGGCTATACCGTATTTATCGGCGTATAACACGCAGTTTTAAAACTAAAATTCCAAGCTTAAACCCTGCCTGCGTGTTATACGCCGATACTCCGGGTGGCAGAAGCCCGGGACCCAGTCAAATTCGCTGCGCAAGGTGAAACGGCCGGCAGCAGCCCTGCTCTCCTGCTGCGGCTTCTGTTTCAATAGGGAAGAAAACTTCCTTTCGCTTCCCGGGCTTCTGCCGCCCGGCAGAAGCCCCGGGACCCAGTCAAATTCGGGAAGCGAAAGGAAGTTTTCTTCCCTACTGAAACAGAAGCCGCAGCAGGAGAGCGAGGCCAGCGTCCGTTTCAGTCGCTTCCCTTCTCCGTCTTGATTGCTGGAAGCAGTAACAAACGGCGCGTCCGCTCCGCATCGCCCTGACAACCACCCCAGCCGGCGGCTGCCAGGCCTCGCTGGAGTCAATTGCAAAGCTGCGTTCAGCGCTTTGAGGACCTGAGGCATCTTGGGAAATGTAGTTCCCTATCAGAAAGAATGGAGTAGCTGCGAATTTGTAACAACATAATATAACTTGGTGCTTCGCAGGTTACGAAAATCTCGTTTGATTTGCACACTGTTTTTTAAAAGTTAGATAAAGAAATTATGCTGTGAAAGCGACTAGATAGCCCCCCTCCCCTTCCTGTGTGTGAGAAAGGGAAGGAGAGGAAGGAAGGAGGGAGGGGGGAGGAAAAGAAGAAGGGAGGGGGGGAGAAGATGGAAGGAGAAAAGATGGATGGAAGGAGAAAGAATGGAAGGAGAAGGAGGAAGATGGAAGAAGAAAGGAAGAAAAAGAAGAAGGGAGGGAGAAGGAAGGAGGTAGGAAGAAAAGGGGAAGAGAGGGAAAGAGCAGAAAGACAAAGAGGATGAAGTTGATAGGCAAGAGGAAGGGGGAAGGAAGGGAAAAAAGAGGGAGAGAGTGAAGATGAGGAAGAGGTTTTTGGTTTTCCAAAAAGCAGTGATTCTGATTAAGTTTTTTTGCTCAAAGAGGTGTTTTTTCATTTCATATTTGCCTTTTAAGAGGAGTTAATGTTATAATTCATGTTCTAATGTTATAAATTTTAATCCAACATTAAGTTCCGAGCTTCCAAGTCATTTATTTTTAATGAAAAAAATTTTTACTCAAATTTTTGTGTTAAAATGGGGGGTGCGTGTTATACGCCGGTGCGTGTTATACGCCGATAAATACGGTAGTTTAATTGATAAGATTCCATTCAGCCATCCTAGTATTTGCTTCCAATATGCTTTGGCTACCGGACACGTCCACCACATATGGTAGTACGTGCCCAGCACTGTTTTACATTTCCAGCATATGGCCGAAACTTTTGAAGAAATTTTCGCCAGTCTTGTCGGTGGAAGATGCCAGCGGTAGAACATTTTATATATATTTTCTTTATAGGCCGTCGATTTTGTCAATTTTAGGTTCCATTCCCAGACTCTTTCCCAGTCATCTAGGTCTATTGTGTGGCCGATGTTTTGGGCCCAGGTTACCATGACTTCTTTTACTCTTTCTGCTTCCGTTTTTCGAATCAGTAAGCAGTTGTATATTTTTGAAATTAGTTTCTCATCTGGTCCAATTAAAATTTTATCTAATTCCTGGTTCTTGTTCTGGAAGCCGGGTTGTGCTAGATCAAATTTGTGTTTGTTTTGAATTTGAAGATATGGCCACCAATCGATGTTTATTCCCTTATCAGCCAAATTTTCCCTGGGGTTTAGTTTGTTTTGGTCATCTAGCAACTGTTGGTAGGTAACAATTTTATCCAGATTTATCAAATTCGGGTATATCAGGGCTTCCGTCGGAGATATCCATTTAGGTAGTTGCGTGTAGTATTTCCTTCTAATTTCCAGCCAGTCCTTAATTAATACCCCCCTTAAATGGTGTCTGCTAAAATAATTGTGGATTTTATTTCCCTCGCACCATAAGTAGTTGTGCCACCCGTATTGCAGGTCGTGGCCCTCTATTGTTAAGATTCTTTTATTAGCTAACATTACCCATTCTTTTATCCACATAGTTGTTGCTGCTTGATGATATGTTTTCCATTCCGGTAAGCCCATTCCCCCTTGAGTTCTTTTATCCTGCAGATGCATATATTTTATTCTGGGCTTTTTACCATTCCATATAAAGTTTCGAATCATTTTGTCCAAATCATTATAAAAATTTTCCCCTAACTTGACCAGTGCCGTTTGAAATAGGTAGAGGATTTTTGGCAAAACATTCATTTTAATTACTGCGACTCTTCCCATCAGTGATAGTTGCAGTTTTGACCAGGTTTTTAAGTCCTTTTGAGTATTCTGTAACAACTTATCATAGTTGTCTTCTTTTATGGAAGAGCATTTCGCAGACAGCCAGATCCCTAAATACTTAATTTTTTTAGTTACCTTTAATTCCATTGTTTTCTCTAGTTCTCCAATCTGGTTTTTGGGAAAAAATTTTATAATCATTTTTGTTTTTTCCTTGTTTATTTTTAAACCGGCCACACACCCAAAGTTCTCAATGTCCTTCATCAAATTTGGTCCTGATGGTCGGCCCACTTGTTCGTTGTTATTTCAATATTTACAGTATCCATGAGTAGTTCCGAGTTTGACCAAACCATGTCGATACGGGACCATGAATTATGTGGATGGGAGTAAAACGTGTACTGTTGCATCTTGTCATTCATTGTTCGCCAGACATCATAAAGATCTAATTCCTTCACCATATTTACATAGGCAGACGGTAGTTTCCTTCTTGTACTTTTCTTGTGTGTACCCTTATAGTCCATCTTACCGTCTGCTATAGCGTTGAAATCCCCTAGAATACATATATTTTGCCACTCTATTTCATTTATCCTCTTATATAGATTAACATAAAATCTCTCTTGTTTTTGGTTTGGGGCATAAATTCCAACTAGTAATATTTTTTTCCCACCATTCATTATCTCCACCATTAATACCCTACCGTCTTTGTCTGCGTGTATTAATTTGGGGTTCAACCATTCTTTTATATACATCACAATTCCTCTTTTTCTGGTTTGTGCTGACGAGCAGAATGTTTTACCTAGTTTTGGACAGACCAACAGGTTATTGTACTTTTCTTTAATGTGGGTTTCCTGAAGACAGATTACATCTAACTTTTGTTTCACTAGATCCAACAGTACATGTTTTCTTTTGGAAGTTATGTTAAGACCATTTACATTTGCTTTCTTACCATCCCATACACCCATCTTATTTTACAACAATCCTACTTCTTCTTCCTTCCTTCCTTCCCTCCTTCCTTCCCTCCTTTCTTCTCTCCTTCCCTCCTTCCTTCCCTCCTTCCTTCCCCCTTCCTTCCCTCCTTTCTACTCTCCTTCCCTCCTTCCTTCCCTCCTTCCTTCCCTCCTTCCTTTCCTCCTTCCTTCCCTCCTTCCTTCTCTCCTTCATTCCCTCCTTCCTTCCCCCCTTCCTTCTCTCCTTCCTTCCCTCCTTTCTTCTCTCCTTCCTTCCCTCCTTCCTTCCCTCGCAAGGTAGCTTTTGTTTCTGTTCATATTTATAACAATTTAAACAGAAAATGTAAAAATGTCCTGGCAATAAGAGCAGTTCAATTGACTGGGAGATTCCCTGCACTGGTCAAATCATGATACACAACTGTTGGAGATGTGTAGGAAATGACCAGGCTGAGCCTGAAGGCGGGATCAAACGTGTCATCAGTCTCGAGTCCGTTTGCACCCACAAGAGATTTATGTCCAGCCCGCCGGTCCATTGACTGTTATTGTTGCGTGATCTATTGTCTTGAGATAGGGGTTGGATGAGAAGATTCTATAAAAACATTAATTCTAGGCCAGCCTCTAGCCCAAGCTTCCTTGGGAAATGATTCCGCAAATCACAAAACTACAAGTCTTTTAGAACAGGGGTGTGAAACTCGCATCATCATACGGGCATCATGTGACGTATTGGGACTCCCCCCCTTTGCTAAACCACGTGTGGGCGTGGCCAGCATGTGTCACATCCGAACCACGGGCCACGAGTTTGACAGCCTTGTTCTAGAAAAATAAACAAATCAATAAAATCATAGTATATTTTTAAACAGCATAAGTGCTTTCATGCCACCTTCATGCTACCAAAACATTTACTGCTCTTGATAAAGTAAAATAAAATTCTGATCACATTTTGTTATAATGTTTGATGTATATAAATCTCTAGCTCTGAGCCATGGGAATGTTGTTCCTGCAATAAAACTGCCAAATTCTGATAATAAAGGATCATTTTTCTTTTCCTGTATTTGCTCTGCTGTTTGCAAACATATCGTTTCCATGTGTTTCGGTATACAACAGGAAGCAAATATAATTGATTTTTGTCCAAACTGGGGATAGAATCCAAGAGGGGGGAAAAAATCAAAAACTGAAATGAAATCAGAAAGAAAACAGATTTCAAATGTTTACAAAGCCTTCTTTTCTGTCCATAAGGCAAGGGATATGCTGATTATTTTAAATTAAATCTTCTTGCCAGTCCTGGAGGAGGAAAATCAAAGAAAAAGAAAGAAACTACATTACATAGAAATATCTGAATATATTAGAAAAGTGAATTAATTCAACAGTATAGTTCTTTTTTTTTCAACCAGGTTTATAATAAAAAAGTATAATATCACCCAAATCAATTTGGTTTAATGTCCAACAATTTGCTGTGGGTTACTATTCCTTAACCACTGAGGCTCTCTCTAATTAAATCTTTTTGAGAAGCTGATTATCTGGACAGCACAGAGAAAAAGCCAAGTGTAGAAATGATGTTATGTGATGTTTTGTAAAGAGTTAGGAATATATAAGGCAAAGCATAACAGTAAAACACTAGGATTCACTGATGGATTACTTGTGATTCCTCAGAAGATTAGTTATGTGGCTTGAGGTTTTCCTTCCTTCTGGTTTTGTATTCCCTAGCAATTTAAAAGAGTAAAGCATTGCATCTGCTTGACAGAGAGATATAAACACTGAAAACACAGTGTGGGAAGTGGGCATCTAGAGAAGAGAGAATGGAAGTTGTGCTTGAAAGCTGAATGATGTGTGGAGGAGGCAAAGCTGAACATCAACATTTGGGGGAGTTAACAGTGATATTCTGAAGCTAACACAGCTGAGAAAGGTAAAGCAGAACTAAATAGGCTCAAAATACATACAAACCAACATACAAACCAACTCCAGCCAGTAACGAGTAATTGTTTTCCCTCTTTACAAAAACCAAGAACTAAGAGACTAAGAAACTACTCAGAAGCAATTAAAAGCAAAACCAACTGAAGAACAAGGACTGAAGACTGGAGAGAAAACAGATCTGAGAATAAGCTAAAAGTTCTCAGTCCATAAAAGAAAGGACTAGAGAAAGAACGAGCTACCAATTTTTTATGGCTAGGAAAGATGGATAGTTAAGTGTTGTGACTCAGCAGCAGCTTGCTATGAGTTGCGTCGGGATGCAGGAATAATGAGCAGCTGTTGCTCGTTAGGGTCATCTTCTGCAGATAAAAGACGGATGGTGCCGCGCCTTAGTGGCAGAAGTCAACGTTCGTGGTTCATGGTTCGTCGTGTGTGGTTCATCGTTTCAAGATTCAAAGAGGCACTTGGATAAGTGATTTGCTTTCTGTAAACCTGATTCAAAGAGGCACTTGGAGAAGTGATTTGCTTTCTGTAAACCTGGTTTGCTGTAAGAGCTTTTTGTTTTTGCTTTTGCTGTGTAACTTTTTGCCAGAGACTTTATCTACGTTTAATTTTGGGCTCGCAGCCACCTTGAGCCAGGACTGATAAATATATTTCCTTTGAAGTTCTGTCTGACTGTCGTCTGTGAACAAGCGAAGAAGAGGGGTCAGAACAGTTCAGAATCCAGGTTAAGAGGAAATTTGCCATCCTGTTGACAGAGGTGGGTTCCTATTGGTTCGGATCAGTTCAGCCGAGTAGATAATAACTCGGGTGGACATGCGCCTGAACTGGTTCTATCCTCACAGCCGCCATCTTGATTTTCTGTTCTGCACATGCGCAAAACAATCTTAATTGAAAAAAAATGCAATTTTTTCCTTTTCTGCAGGCGCAGACCTTTTTAGATGCAAATGCACATGCGTGCAGTATGATGCGAGCATACTTGCATACTAAACCTATTTCTGGTAAATACCAGAGAAGAATTATTCAGCTTCCTGATCTGTAATTTCTACTGTACAATATCCCACTACAAGTTAAAATAAACAATCAAAGGTAGTATATCTTGTTAATATCTGCTTACTTCAAGTGTGTAGCTGTTACATATCATGGAGTATGAAAATATTGTTAGCATATAAAGAACAAGGAGAGGTTTAACAAATAAAGCTAATAAACAAAACTTTAATCCAGATGAAACCCTTGTACATAGAATATCATGCCGATTTGGATTCTTTCAAACAAACCTTCAATAGATTTGGAAGAATAAAGTTCAGTGAGAAGTTGTTAAGTGTTTTTTTTTTTTTATTAAAAAATAAATTACCATTTTACCATGGATAATGGTAATTATGTGAAAAACTTTCTAAGCTTGCAGACTTGGGAAAATAACATGAACATCGTATTCCAAGAATCCCATTTTTAATGGGATTGCTTTGAATATTCTAGCCATCTCAAATCCTATGATTGTTTGTTATTTTATTAGTTGTTTTTTTAAAAAATAATTCTTTTTCACTTCTAGCATGGCTAATAACACAATTGTTGCTATTCTGGAAGTCCAAGTGAAGAGAGAAGATAGGGAACTGTTGTGTACAGAAGCAGATGCTGCTATTGCTGACTATATATATATATATATATATATATATATATATATATATATATATGTGTGTGTGTGTGTGTGTGTGTGTGTGTGTGTGTGTGTGTGTGTGTGTGTGTGTGTTTTATTTGTGCTGATAAATAAATAAAGGGAGACTAGTATAGATCTATTTCAAGCTATTTAGCTCTCATCAGCTAGCCACACCCTTACTGGGATTCGAACCTGTGCTGTATTGCATCTTAGGCAAACGTCTTAGCCATCAAGCCACAGGTCTCCTCCTTATCAGCTGAAGCCAGGGAAGAAGGTATATATTAGTGTCACAACCCCTGGTAAGCCCCAATTATGGGAGAAAGCTAACTGCTTCCAACATCTGTCAATCGGCTCGTCACAAGAGTCCATCACGACAGAAACCCAATATTTTTACTGTTGCCTTTGTTATATTTGTGTTTTTTATTTGTGCTGATAAATAAATAAAGGGAGACTAGTATAGATCTATTTCAAGCTATTTAGCTCTCATCAGCTAGCCACACCCTTACTGGGATTCGAACCTGTGCTGTATTGCATCTTAGGCAAACGTCTTAGCCATCAAGCCACAGGTCTCCTCCTTATCAGCTGAAGCCAGGGAAGAAGGTATATATTAGTGTCACAACCCCTGGTAAGCCCCAATTATGTGGTTGCCCCAATTATGGTTGTGACACTAATATATACCTTCTTCCCTGGCTTCAGCTGATAAGGAGGAGACCTGTGGCTTGATGGCTAAGACGTTTGCCTAAGATGCAATACAGCACAGGTTCGAATCCCAGTAAGGGTGTGGCTAGCTGATGAGAGCTAAATAGCTTGAAATAGATCTATACTAGTCTCCCTTTATTTATTTATTTTATTTATCAGCACAAATAAAAAACACAAATATAACAACAGTAAAAATATTGGGTTTCTGTCGTGATGGACTCTTGTGACGAGCCGATTGACAGATGTTGGAAGCAGTTAGCTTCCTCCCATAATTGGGGCTTACCAGGGGTTGTGACACTAATATATACCTTCTTCCCTGGCTTCAGCTGATAAGGAGGAGACCTGTGGCTTGATGGCTAAGACGTTTGCCTAAGATGCAATACAGCACAGGTTCGAATCCCAGTAAGGGTGTGGCTAGCTGATGAGAGCTAAATAGCTTGAAATAGATCTATACTAGTCTCCCTTTATTTATTTATCAGCACAAATAAAAAACACAAATATAACAAAGGCAACAGTAAAAATATTGGGTTTCTGTCGTGATGGACTCTTGTGACGAGCCGATTGACAGATGTTGGAAGCAGTTAGCTTCCTCCCATAATTGTGGCTTACCAGGGGTTGTGACACTAATATATACCTTCTTCCCTGGCTTCAGCTGATAAGGAGGAGACCTGTGGCTTGATGGCTAAGACGTTTGCCTAAGATGCAATACAGCACAGGTTCGAATCCCAGTAAGGGTGTGGCTAGCTGATGAGAGCTAAATAGCTTGAAATAGATCTATACTAGTCTCCCTTTATTTATTTATCAGCACAAATAAAAAACACAAATATAACAAAGGCAACAGTAAAAATATTGGGTTTCTGTCGTGATGGACTCTTGTGACGAGCCGATTGACAGATGTTGGAAGCAGTTAGCTTCCTCCCATAATTGGGGCTTACCAGGGGTTGTGACACTAATATATATATATATATATATATATTTGTATTTTCTTCTACATGAGGTAGTCATTGTATAAATGCAAAAGGCTATGGTTCTCTTCAATGGGCAATGCACAAGCCTTGCTAATAACATTGAGGAGGTTTGCAAAACAATAAGCTTAGCAGTTGAGCTTTGATGGACCCTTCTGGGGTGGGCTGCTGGGGGTTCACAGGGGTTCAGGAGAACCTCTAGCTAAGATTCTGTGCAGTTCGAAGAATCCCCAAATCCCACTCCTGGTTGGCCTTGCTCACCCTGCTCCTTTTAGGAGGTCCCACGTGGCCCATTTTGGCTGCAGGTAAGTGCAGAGCCCGTGCAGACGTTCATTTCCGGCCTCCAGAGGGCCTCCGGAGGCTGTTTTCACCCTCCCGGAGGCTCGAAGAAAGCCACCGGAGGCTGGGGAGGGTGAAAACAACCCCTGCTCTCGCCGCCATGGTGCAGGAGGCTGATTAGGCCATGCCACCATGGCCACGCCCACTCAGCAACTGGGCAGAGAAGCCCTTGCTAAAATATTTGAAGCCCACCCCTATGAATGTTCTTGCCGATGCTGAGATTGTAATCTACATGTTAAACCAAAAGACAAAGAACAAACTTATTTGAATTGCTTTCATTGTTTATTATGGAAAATTTTACAATGCATCATTAACTACTGTAATGCGCTCTACATGGGGCAGCCCTTGAAGAGCATTTGGAGACTTCAGCTTGTCCAGATTGCGGCCGCGCGAGCGATTGTGGGTGCACCCCGGAACACCCACGTTACACCTATCCTCCGCGAGCTGCACTGGCTGCATATTGGATTCTGGATGTGCTTCAAGGTGCTAGTCATTATTTTAAAGCCCTACATGGTATCGGACCTGGGTACTTGAGAGACCGCCTCCTGCCAATTACCTCCCTACGACCAATTAGATCCCACAGATTAGGCCTCCTCCGGATTCCATCTGCTAGCCAATGTCGACTGTCGACCCCCCGGGGGAGGGCCTTCTCTGTGGCTGCTCTGGCCCTCTGGAATGATCTCCCCTTGGAGATTCGGGCCCTCACCACCGTTCAGGCTTTCCGCAAAGCCGTCAAGACCTGGCTGTTCCGGCAGGCCTGGGGCTGATGAGTTCCCAGCCCCACTCGAATTGTTGCGGCTGTTGAGGAGTTTTTTAAATTTATTTTTTGTATTTTGTTTCTGTCTTGTTTGTTTTCTTTGTATTGCCCCCTCCCTATCGGTTTGTTAGCCGCCCTGAGTCCCTTTGGGAATAGGGCGGCATACAAGTTTAATAAACTATAACTATAACTATTAAAATCAATTATTTGGCTTTACAAATAAGTAAACACTAAATGTGAATTGCCACCCAACTTTCCTTGTAGCTAGGGACATAAAGGAGACTTACTATAGGTTTCCATTAGTCTAAGAGTGAAAAAAATATTTAGAGCTTTGTTTCCACAGAACTTAGAAAACTTAAGGAATTCCAAGTTTTATTATATTAAAATATAGAAAATTCTGAATGTGTGAAAAACTAAAATTAAAGAAATGAGACTAATAAAGGACAAAGCATGAGAAATAAACATTGAACCATTTGTATATGTTTTCATGAAAATAAAAGACCTATGAGGCAATCCCCATATAAACAAGAAAAAGAAACTGGCTCTAAGGATTTTTCTCCCCAAATTTTCAACACATCTCTAACATTCAGAATTTTATAATTTACAGTAGTAAATTGCACTTTAAAATGTTGACCTTCACTTCTTTTTTCCCCTCCAAATTAATTCAGAAAAGGAGTAGTGATATTAGTGCTAGAGACTAAAATGGACCTAGAGCATATAGAAAATTAAACAAGATATTTCTTTGGTTGAGAAATCCATGACTGAAACAATTAACTTGACCCCAAAGGCTATGCTACTGTCTACTGTCATTTTAGTCTGAGAAATTAATATGGAAATTAAGTTATTCTTTATCTTCATTAAGTGTCATGGAATTGATATAATCCATTATTTCATTTTCTGTCTAAGAAGCCATATAAATAAGGAATTCATTTGGCAATGCATAATAGAGCAGATCTTGCTCAAAATTTTAAATATTACAGAGTGACAGGGGGGGAATGGCTGGTTTCAAAAAGTAGACACAATCCAGTGTTAAGTAATATTTGCATGCAATACATTAATCTTTTTAAAGTAACATATACACTTTCTTTTGGTTTGGTGCAATTCAAATGCAGACTCTAGTTTCAATAACACATTATACAAGATAAACTGAGAACAATTACAGTAGTGTCTTGATTATTATGGATAATGAAGCCCATGAAATGTTCACATTATTTGAATTTGCACTATTCAAAGTGGTATTTCTCTGAAAAATATTGTAATTGGTTCCAACTCAATGGAAATGGGCAATGAAAACATAAACATGATTTTTACATGTTCATGTTTTCATTACCTATTTAAACAGAATATACCTATACTTTAAATTTATACTTAACGAAGTCACAGAGTAGTTACAGCACAGATGAAAAACTTGCTGCGTCATGTTGCCATCACATGACGTTTTCTAACATTTTTCCCCTTCGCAGAACTGGGGTGAGCATGGCCTGCACATGACACATCTGGCCTGTGAGCTGCCAGGTTTAACATCCCTGATACATAATTTGATACGTGATTTGAGGTGTGTTACAGAAACCACACCTCAAATCACACCTATCTATTGCGTACAAGCCTTGCGTAAATGAAATTTTGGGTCACATTAAAGGCGACCTGATATCAATTTACAATTTAAACTAAATTAAACAGAGAAAGGGGGGAAGAGAGGGGAGGGGAAGGGAAGATAAGATATATTTTTGAAAGAAAGTAATGTGTACTGTTGTTGGTTCTTAAAATCTGTAGGATTTTTACAATGTAAACATTCTCATTAAATCCATTGTCTTTTACACATTTTATGCTGTTACTGGTTTATTTTTTTCAAATAATTGTATTTTGGTTTTAAGTAAAGTGACCAGACATCCCGCTTTTGGCGGGACAGTCCCAATTTTTCACAATTTGTCCCGCGCCCCACGTTGTTTTTAAAAAGTCCCTATTTTTGGAAAGAATGCACTTTGTCCCTCTCCCCTGGGACCCCACTGATTAAAGCGCTTTCTTTCGCCCACCGCACAGCTCAGGTGGGCGAAAGAAAGTGCTTTAATCAGTGGGGTGCGTGCCAGGAGGAGAGATTCCTCCAAGCACCCCACTGATTAAAGTGCTTTCTTTCTTTCTGTGCCAGGAGGAGAGGAGAGAATCTCTCCTCTCCTCCCGCCACACACCCTAAAGCGCTTTCAGTGGGGTGCGTGCCGGGAGGAAAGGAGAGAATCCATATAAACCAAATTTTTAATGAAGAACACCCCCCACCCCCATCAATGGTGTCCCGCTTTGCCAATGTAAAAATCTGGTCATCTTAGTTTTAAGAGTCATGGTGGCACAGTGCTTAGAATGCAGTATTGCAGGCTAATTCTGCTGATGGACAGTGCTTCGATTTTCACTGGCTCAAGTTTGTCTCAGCCTTCCATTCTTCTGAGGTCGGTAAAATGAGGACTCAGATTATTGGGAGCAAGATGCTGACTCTGTACTCTGCTTAGAGAGAGCTGTAAAGCAGTATGAAGTGGTATATAAATCTAAGTGCTACTGCTATCTCCTTGTAAACAACTGTCAGTTAATCTGTCTGTAAGCGTATATTTCTTAATGAAAGAAGTGGTTCCTGAAAGAAATCAAAGATTCGCCTAATTCAGGGCTCTAGCAGAAGTCACTTTCCTACAAATCAGATATGTAGGTTATTTTATTTAAGTATCCTGAACATTTATGTCTGTTAAATTTCACTTTTCAGAGCCGAGGTGGCGCAGTGGTTAAATGCAGCACTGCAGGCTACTTCAGCTGACTGCAGTTCTGCAGTTCGGCTGTTCAAATCTCACCGGCTCAAGGTTGACTCAGCCTTCCATCCTTCCGAGGTGGGTAAAATGAGGACCCGGATTGTTGTTGGGGGCAATATGCTGACTCTGTAAACCGCTTAGAGAGGGCTGAAAGCCCTAGGAAGCGGTATATGTCTAACTGCTATTGCTATTGCTATAGATGAAAAACGGTTATCTGTTTATACTGTGAGAAAAATATATAACTTTCTGAGGCATTTAAAAATTACTAAGATAATGTAGATCATCACATAAACATGTTGTATTTTTCATTATTTGGCAACGTCAAGCATCTGGATTTCAAGGATATCAAGAATTTGGTTAACAAAGAATAAAATCTCAATAAAACTAAATAAAATGTTCAAATTAAATCACATTTTAAATGTATAAGTGCTGTACCATATATTGCATTTGAGTTCAGGTTGCAACAATCCTAATAGAAGGTAAAACAGTTTCTTTGTATATGCACACAAGACTTCGTAGTTAGGTTTGCGGAGTAAAAAAAAATATAGTTCTGGAAAGCAAATTCTTAATTTAAACAGTCTGCAGTCAGTACAAAGCCATTATTCAAACTGAAGTGACTTTTCCTTTAGTTTAAGAAAACAGTCAGCTGTTCTGACGGATTTAGAGAAATTGGTCAAAGTAGTACCGTTCCTATGAAGAGATGATTCAGTATGAAGAGATGAACAGAAGAGTCACTGTTCGTAAATTAGAGCTTTAAAGATTAGAAGATTAGAAGTTCTCAGATGCTTATTGGAAGCTAATGAAGTACCACAGTGTTGGTCTTAGCTGGCTTTAGTACCTTTCACCTATCATTATACAAGCCATTCAGTTTTGCATGAATTGTCTCTATTACTGATTATTATCATGAATCCATTTCAATGGTCTGAGTTAGCATATAGCAATAGCAATAGCAGTTAGACTTATATACCGCTTCATAGGGCTTTCAGCCCTCTCTAAGCGGTTTACAAACTCAACATATTGCCCCCAACAACAATCCGGGTCCTCATTTTACCCACCTCGGAAGGATGGAAGGCTGAGTCAACCTTGAGCTGGTGAGATTTGAACAGCCGAACTGCAGTCAGCTGAAGTAGCCTGCAGTGCTGCATTTAACCACTGCGCCACCTCGGCTCTATGCCGATGGTACATTAGCCAGGACACTACAGTGTTAATACTGAGTAATTGTTTGGCTGCCAAGGACCCATAGTCTGTTCAGTTCACGTTCGTGCATTATCCATAAGTGCATCGGGCAGGGGGAAGGCGGGGGGGGGGACGACAAACTAGTTCCGCATTTAGAACAGCATTCTGCAGTGTCATCCAGGGTGTTTTCCTTCCACTGATGTCGCCTCACATTTGGGTGTCAGATTCGGACAGGTCTGACACCGCTTGGATGTGTACATCTGCACAAAGGCATTGTTATTTCTCTCACCAGTGGTACCTATTTACCTACTTGCATGTACATGATTTCGAACTGCTAGGTTGGTAGAAGCTGAGACAAGTGATGGGAATTCACCCTGTCACATGGATCTAGGACTCAAACCACTGGGTCACAGACCTTCTATAGTGACTTTAAGACGCTGAGCCACCATGTCTCATTTCAATGCTCTGTAAATAAATACAGAATTGTTCCCATATATGCACAAGAGCTAAGAACACGTTCCTGGATACATAATAAGAGATGATGATTGCCTTGTTTAAGTCTTGAATTAGAGAACACTTGGTATCAGAACACCTAAATACTTGAACACCAAATAGATATAGATTAACTTGTTTGCAAAAGAACCTGTTAATTAGACTAGTTTTGTCCATCTGCTTGCTTCAGATTTCCTTGACCGCCAGACTATTTTAAGGGTGCATCACCCTCTTATAACAGATTATCTGCTTCCCCCTTCTAATCCTTATCTATCAGCTAAGAAATCTGAGTGCTGTTCCCATTAGATCGGATTTGTCTTACCACCATTTTCAAAAGTTCACCGAGAGACCTATTGTGCTAAATGATGCATGAATGAAAAGATAATAGGTGGCATATTTCAGGGGCTTAAATCAGTAGAAACGTCTGCAATGGTGCTTTTGCAACTTAATATTCAAAGCATTATTAATTTTAGAAGTTAGTAAGTGACAATTATATTCAGAAAAGTGTGACTTGATAACAGTCATTTTGATGACATCCTTCATCTATGTTATCCTCTGAGAGAATCATTTAGCTATTGAGGCAAAGTGATTTTGCATCTGTTTCATGTTTATATGCATAGCTGTCAAATATGTGATGTAGGAATGCTATCATTTTGCTTTATTTTCATTATATGGTCTAAAACTATTGTGGTATATTGTCTTTAGAATGCATTCAATACTCACAGACAATCAAAGAAAAAGGATGTTTTTGGATTTAATAAAAATAGGCAAATTAATGCGTCCTAGATATTTTAGCATGGCCAAAGGTGCGGGATTAGGAAAATTATAATCTAAAATATCAAAAGGATATCAGGTTGACTAACCCACTATAGTGTTACATTCGCTAAAGAATAGAAAATTGTATTTTAAAAATGAATGCCCCATTTGTAATCCATCAATTGTGAAACTGTGAAATACATATAGTGCCACAATTTTCATAAGCTCTGCTATTTCCTTCCGAAAGGCTCTTAAGACCTGCCTATTCCGGCAGGCCCCGGGCTGTTGAACTCATGATTGAGTTCCAGCCCCGATTAGACTGGGTGTATGTTGTGGTCTTTTTAATCTATGTTTCTGTGTTTTTAACTTTCTATTTTTTAAATGTATTGTTGTGAGCCACCCGGAGTCCTTCGGGATTGGGCAGCCTATAAATTCATTAAACATCAACATATTTATAGATGAAGCAGACAGCAGAGCTAGCTAGATTATTTACATAAAGATCTACTGACCCTAAACTTGTTATCTGGAAATCTGACAGCCGGGGTTTAAGACCTGTGTGCTGTGTGGCGGGGTGAACTCCCATTACTTGCTCCAGCTCTTACGCACCTAGCAGTTGAAAAGCATGCGAATCAGAGGTGGTTGCTGCTGGTTCGCACCGGTTCAGGCGAACCGGTAGTGGCGGTGGCGCGATGCTCCGCCCACCCACCCTGACGTCATCAAGGACCTTCTGCATATGCTCCTAACTGGTAGTGAAGAAAATAGAATACCATCTCTGATGCAAATGTGAGTAGATAAATAGGTACCACAATCAGGGCAATTCCCTGCCTGCCACTTTCTAAGTGATACACTAAACTGGAGGGCCATAAGAGCAAGATGGCGAGGTGGCGCAGTGGTTAGGGTGCAGTACTGCAGGCCACTTCAGCTGACTGTTATCTGCAGTTCAGCGGTTCTAATCTCACCGGCTCAAGTTTAACTCAGCCTTCCATCCTTCCGAGGAGGGTGAAATGAGGACCCAGACTGTGGGGGCAATATGCTGACTCTGTAAACCGCTTAGAGAGGGCTGAAAGCCCTATGAAGCGGTATTTAAGTCTAACTGCTATTGCTATTGCTAAGATACCAGAATGGGGGAAGCAAGTAAGCATGTCCCTAGCAAGGGTGTCAAACTCAATGCCTGCAGGCCGGATTCAGCCCATGGGGTGCTTAGATCTGACCATGGGGCCAGCCTGGAAACAGCAAAGGACTGGCCCCTGGTGTCTCTGCCAGCGAAAATGGAGCTCAGGAAGGCCACGTACAACGTGGAATAGAATAAAATACCTTGGGTGAACAGGAAGGGAAGAAGGAAAACTCAAGGCTGTTGATTTGCATTTTTCCTTCTCTGTGGACTGTGCTCCTTTTTTATGGTTTGTTTTCCCTGGGGACTTTAAAAGAGCAAAGGATCCAGGGGTGGGTTTCTCGCCCCGTTCCAACCGGTTCGTACTAGCATCTGTGCGATGCTCCAGCTGCTCCTGGAGGATCGCGCAGGCGCTGTATGCGTCCTGCGCATGCGTGGAAGCGCAGAACTCGTCAAAACTGGGTAAGAAGTGCGGGCGGGCGGCTGGGCCCTTCGCCGTTCCCGGAAGTTACTTACTTCCGGGTTCGCCGACCAACCGGTTCGCAGGCACCGCCGCGAACCGGTTGAAACCCACCCCTGAAAGGACCACACCTAAATAGCAAGGACATAAAAGCGGAAATATTACAGGTGCCAGGAAATGAGAGAGAGGAAAATGTGTTGGAGAACTAAAGTATTGTGCATGTTGTGCATGATGATGGTGAGATGACAACAGTTGGTCATGTGATTGAAAACGCTGAGAAGCTACTACCACTGAGGAACAAGTAACAGAGCCTCACAGCCTCATCAAACTTCCAAGAATGCACGCCAGGCACAAATAATTGCTTTCTCCGTCCTAGGAACTGATAAGGTCTGAGAGCCGGAAAAGCAACTCTGTAAAAGCGAGTAATTACAAAGCTACTTCAAACTTCAGCAGCGCTATTGAAATATAAAGGCTGGAAGACAGAGGATGATAAAGGTACTCCTTGACTTATTATTACAACCGAGCCCAGAATTTCAGATGTAAGTCATTGTGGTTGTTGAGCGAGATGCTCTTCTGATCGCTTGACTCAATATCTACACACTTGACTCACCCAATTGCAGTTGTTAGCCATGTTGAGCTGCCTGCTGAAGGGATGCAAGCACACACACGGAAGGAAATTCCAGAACCGGGCTAGAGAAAAGAAGCTTGGATCTTCATGAGCTGAGTGTGAGGCCTGCAGCCATCTTTTGTTTTGGATCTTTGGCTCCCACACTTTCTATTATTCTACTATGCATTTTCTATTGTGGGAAAATGGGAGTGGGGATTGTATGGGGTTAGACGCTATGTAGCCACAACAACATTCTTTCTAGAAAGCCAAGGTCATCTGTTGTCTTTGCACCTCTGCACCTGACCGGAACTGGATGGGTGGAACTGCCAACATGGACGATTGGAAGATTGGACCATGTGATGAGCTGTGGGTGTAGGGGAAATATCTTGAACTTTCAACTGGGTGGGGAAAACTGGGAAGCTGTCGTATTTGAGTTTTCCCAGATATGCCAACATGGCTCTCTTAATAAATTGGAACTTTAAGCAATCCTTTGATTACTTTTGGATGCTATTTGGAACCCTAACAATGACCTTTTTCCTCCTCAGTGTTTCCCTCACCTCAGTAATAAAAGGGAACTCCAGTGCTGGGTTGGTTGAAAAAAACACTCAAATCATCATGATTTGATCTTTTCTTCTTTTGGTGCTGGAATTCCCTTCTGCACAGGGAAAATCCGATATTGTGCTGGAGAAACAAAAATTCAATCCAGTAGGCACATGGTGGCTGCAAATGATCCCAGCTGCAAACATCCTGTGCCAAAACCCTGCTTGGATTTTGGAACAGATCTATTTTGGCGAGACTCAGGTACCAGACAGAGTGATCTCACCCCATGGAAAAGAGTTTGTGACCTTCCCTGTCAACTTCCCCATTGATTTTTCTGTGGAAACCATCAGGGAAGATTGGAAATGACCATCATCTGATTGCAGTACTCTTGGTAACCCATCGTAGCTGCGAACAGATTGCCAAGAATAGCAGTAGCAATAGCAGTAGACTTATATACCGCTTCATAGGGCTTTCAGCCCTCTCTAAGCGGTTTACAGAGAGTCAGCATATTGCCCCCAACAATCTGGGTCCTCATTTTACCCACCTCGGAAGGATGGAAGGCTGAGTCAACCCTGAGCCGGTGAGATGTGAACCGCTGAACTGCTGATCTAGCAGTAGCCTGCAGTGCTGCATTTAACCACTGCGCCACCAGATCACAATCACATAACAATGAGATGGTGTAATAGCAATAATAACTTTGGGGCATATGTCAGCAATAATAACTTTGGGGCATATGTCATAAATCTGTTCAGTGCCATTGCAATTTTGAATAGTCACATAATGAATGGCTATTAAGTGAGGCCTACGTGTAAACTAAAATGCCCTGTCTAAAAGGAACAGATTTCTCAGTCCTTATGGAGGAGGAGTAGAGAAAACATATGCCATTATTGCCTGATTGCTGGAAGAGTTGGACAGATAAGAACACAGCAGTGGTGGGATTCAAATAATTTAACAACTGGTTCTCTGCCATAATTACCAGCTGGGTAGGCGGGGCTCAATGGTCATGTGATTGGATGAGTGTGGCCAACTCAACATCACTCACATCGATGGGCGCTTCGCCTTAGCTGTTACAATGTAATAAGGGTTAACCGGAGAGGCAGTTTCTGTTAGCAGGGCAATAAAGATTAGGCTAGAAACAACACCGGAATGTTTCCTTCCTGCCTTCCTTACAGGATTTAGCCATGTAAAGTGGAAAGAAACATAAGGAGATTTCTTCCAACAACCAGTTCTCTGAACTGCTTGGAAAGTTAACAACCGGTTCTCCCGAATAGGTGCGAACTGGTTGAATCCCACCACTGGAACACAGGGAAAAAGATAAATTTGTACACATGTTAACTACGGTCATTTTTTAATCTGTAGCTATAACAAAGTTGTTTATAAATATATTATTAGGTAGAGATAAATATAAGTTGTATATATTAGGTTTAACACAGCTGTTCTTAGTTGCGAAGTCGTGTCCAACCCATCACGACCCTATGGACAACGTTCCTCCAGGCTTTCCTGTCCTCTACCATCCTCTGGAGCCCATTTAAGCTCACGCTGACTGCTTTGGTGACTCCATCTAGCCATCTCATTCTCTGTTGTCCCCTTCTTCTTTTACCCTCCATCGTTCCCAGCATGAGGCTCTTCTCCAGGGAGTCCTTCCTTCTCATTAGATGGCCAAAGTATTTGAGTTTACTCTTCAGGATCTGGCCTTCTAAAGAACATTCAGGGTTGATCTCCTCTAGGACTGACCGGTTGGATCGCCTTGCAGTCCAAGGGACTCGCGGGAGTCTTCTCCAGCACCAGAGTTCAAAGGCCTCAATTCTTTGCCGCTCAGCCTTTCTTATGGTCCAACTTTCACAGCCATACATTGCAACTGGGAAAACCATAGCCTTGACTATACACACTTTTGTTGGCGGGATGATGTCTCTGCTTTTTAATATGCTGTCCAGATTTGCCATGGCTTTCCTCCCCAGGAGCAAGCATCTTTTAATTTCTTGACCGCAGTCCCCATCTGCAGTGATCTTGGAGCCCAGGAAAATAAAATCTGTCACTACCTCCATTTTTTCTGAAAATCTGTCACTACCTCCATTAAGACAGTAGAAATGTATATTTTGTATAATAAACCAAATTGTGTAAATATCAAAAGAAAGCATTCAGACTTTGAGTCTTTGTGTTGTAAGGAAACTTAATTGGAACCTTCTCACAAAGCCCAAGCCAAGCTTTGAACTTTATCTTTACTAGTGGATTTTGAAAAAGCGCCATATCTATTTAGAGACATGTATTAATTCTTTGAAAATATCAAATTACCTTTTTTTTATTTTTGGCAAATAATAATCTACCCATTTTATCCAGATGGAACTCCTTTCAATTCCTTGGAAAGAATTATCGCCTAGCATAATGCTTGGAGAAGCAGTTAAGATTCCTGACTTTGATATGCCTTGTAATGTAGAATAATTTCCTGTTGTAAGAGACTGCTCAGAACAGTCAAATTTGTATTTGTGATCCTTTTAATAAGGCTTTATTCCTTCTGCAGAGTTAAATTATATTTGGGCAGTACCTATCAAACAAGGCCCACTGTTTTCAAAAGATTACATTTTTCTTAGTGTTCAGAAAGAAAAATCTGACGACTTTAGTGTCTTAACTGGTTGTGAGCAGGTTGCAAAACTTGCAAATTAAGATTTTATTGCCTGATGTGGATGCAAGGATAGCAACTCATTCTATCTCACAAGTTACACAGCTCTAAGCTGCTAAACTACAAGGTGACACACTAAAAACCACATTTATAATTAATTTTTTTACCTATTTCAATGGACGTTCTCAATTTCATGTATCAGTTTTATCATCTTATCTTTCCCAATATTCTTGATGGTCGGTAATTGGACTCTTGTATAGTTATACATATTTCTGCTAGACTGCCTGATTTCATCTTCGTAGTTCAGTTATTACTTGCAATGTTCAAATTTATCCTTGTTCTGGATGATATGATATAAGTGTCTCATTCTATTTCTATAACATTCTGACCAGCTGCTCCTTCCCTTCCCTATTTGTCCCTTTGTTTGCTAGATTAGTGTGTCCTTGGTCATTAGAAACTTAGGTGTCCAAATCACAAAGAGGCTGTCTTTGATGCATTTCATTAAAAAAGGTTAATTCTTTAATTTATATTTATGGATATTTGTTCTGTCCCCCCTTCTCCGCTCATTCAAAGACGACAGGCAGACAAACTTAAAAGGAAAGAACTTTATCAGTCCTCGGCTCAGACTGGCTGCGAGCCCCAAAATAAACATAAATAAAGTCTCTGGCAAGAAGATAACAGAATGCAAAACAAAACTCTTGCAAAGCAATTCACTTCTCCAAGTGTCTCCTTGAATCAGGGTTACAGAAAGCAAATCACTTCTCCAAGTGTCTCTCACAAACAAACCACGACCGATGAATGATGAACGAGTGAACGTTAACTCCTGCAACCAGGGCATGGCACCATCCGTCCTTTTATCACCAGAAGACGACACTAACGAGCCCCAGCTGCATTGTTAATCTTGCATCCCGACTCAACTCACAGCAAACTTCTTCTGAGTCACTACAGATATTCATGCCATCCACCAATTCTTCCCTTCTGAGGTAGCTAAGCAAATGGTTCATGCCATATTGTGTCTCACTTACATGACTATAGCAGCCCATTGGTTAAGTCACCAATGACCGCATTTTGCCCTTTGATTCAGGTCCAAAATTATGTTGTTCATACTCTTCTGGATCATATTTCACTATCACATCTTTCAGTTGCTACATATTACTTTGATTGGGTATTCAAGAAATATAACAGAAGTATAAATTAATTGTGTGCATATATTGGACGCACATACCTACTCAGGCATAAGGCAAAAATTTTAGGTGAACCCCCAAAATTGGGCTCAGCTAGTGGAAGGATTCAATTTTTTTTACTACTGGTTCTGTGGGCATGACTTGGTGGGTGTGGCATATAGCTTGGTGGGTGTGGCATGATGGTTATGGTTTGGTGGGTGTGGCAGGGGAAGGATACTGTAAAATCCCCATTCCCTCTCCACTCCAGGGGAAGGTTACTGCAAAAATCCCCATTCCCTCTCCACTCCAGGGAAAGGTTACTGCAAAATCCCCATTTCATCCCGATCAGTTGGGACTGAGGAGGCAGAGAATAGCTGGGAGCGGGGCCAGTCAGAGGTGGTATTTACCGGTTCTCCGAACTACTCAAAATTTCTGCTACCGAATTGGTCAGAACCTGCTGAATACCATCTCTGGGCTCAGCTTATCTGTGGATGAGCTTAACCATGAATATAGACTGTATATTGCAATGCTATCTATTTTTCCCATATATATTTCCATATAAGCCCAGGTATACAGACCCTTGAATTGTGATCCAAAATACAAAAATGCAGCTCAGCTTCTATATGGGTGGCATGGTTTTCATGGTATTTGAATTAAACATTTGAATGTCAGCTTATTCACAGATTGTCTTATCCACAATTACATATGGTGTTTGAAAGACCTAGTGATAGCTCATGAACAGGTGTATTTAATGTGATGCGATGGGTAGAGCCATCTATTTTTTTTTCCAGAGAATAGAACTGCTATATTCTGTTGAAAGCCTTTTCTCACCTCGCTCTGCTTTTGTGAATCTTTGCTCACGAGAGTTATTTTTAGAGTTAGGTATCTTAAAATGAAAATATACTAAGTACACTTCTTGTATCTCATCAAAGTAGTGGGGTGTTTTTTTCAAGTATTAATTTTAATGTAGTGATTTTGATTTTATTATAGGTCATGGGACCCATTAATCTAGTGGCTCCTTATTATGTATCATGATTTTATTTATTTGTTTATTTAACAGATTTATGAGCTACCCAAATTCAAAGTGAGCCTAGGCAGTTTATACTTAAAGCAAGAAAACATAGAAAGAATCTAAGAATCCAGACAAATTGCACAACAATCACCCACCCCTCACTGCACAAATCCCTTACCCCAAAGCCTGGAAAAACAGCCCAATTTTCAAAGGCTTCCAGATCATCAGGAGTGGAGTTATGTGGATCTCTGGGAAAGATACCAATCCAGAAGGCAAGTACTAGTTCAGTGTTTCTCAACCTTGGTGACTTTAAGTCCTGTGGACTTCAACTCCCAGAATCCCCCAGCCAGCTCTTGCTGGCTGGGGAATTCTGGGAGTTGAAGTCCACAGGACTTAAAGTCGCCAAGGTTGAGAAACACTGTACTAGTTGGTGACGATGAAAACCTGTATCCCAATAGTGAAGCCTGTTTGATTGAGGGGATGTGAAGCACTTCAACCTGCTTGTTCGTATGTCGCATTCCATGGTATTAATTGCTGTCTATGCTACGTGTACTGTCCTTTGTTATAGTTACATAAGAAATCAATTTAATACTACCATGTTTCCCTGAAAATAAGACAGGGTCTTATTTTCTTCTGACCCCCTGAAATAAGCACCTGGTCTTATTTTCGGGGAAGTCTTATTATTTTTGAGCTGCAGATTGCGGCGAGCATGGTTACCGCATGGCTGCTGCTGTATTGCAATATTTTCAGGGAGGGCTTATTTTCAAGGGAGGGATTATTTTAGCGCATGCACTCAAAAGCCTAATTGGGCTTATTATCTGGGGAGGCCTTATTTTCTGGGAAACAGGGTATTATTACGGGACAGATAGATCCAGAAAAAGTGACACCAGCTTTTGATAACAAAAAAATTGTAATTATTGTTACAGTAATTTATATCAGGCACAATGTTCCTATCGATGCTGGACAGCCAAAATATGAGGCAGAATGAAGTTAGCATTAATGATAATGCTGAATCTTTTGAGGGCCCCAGATCTTTACTTTACATGCAAAAAATCCAAAACTATTCTAGACAAGAAAAGGAAAATTGCTTACCACTCAAGAATGGACATTGAAAGTTACAAACTTAGCCGAGATGGCTAAAATATCGGCATATCTTAAAGATCACTCAAATGAGAGATATAAACGAGACTGGAAAAAATGGATTGACTATATACAAAATAAATACGGGACCAAGAAATTCCAGTTAGCCTATGCTTAAGATCAAGAATGATTTAAATTGTTTAAAGTTAGTTCAGCAAGAAGAAGCTAAGGTCAATGTAGAGATGTCATTAATTTCTTTATTTCTTTTTTCTCAATAGATTTTAGACTGTGTTTGTTAAAAATCTATACCGTGTACGGGTTCTGGGAAGTCGGGGGGGAGGAGGAGGGGGGTCGGGGGGGAGGGTGGAGGGAGGGAGGGATATACATTAGGCTAGACACGAAGTGTTAGTTCTCAATGCAATGTGACTTCACATGTATACTGTTTTTCTCTAATTTTTCTTTAAAAATAGGATAAGCCAAATACATTAACATATAGTGGAAATACACCGAGGGGAGGAAGAGTAGGAAAGAAGAAAGATGGGTAGAGAGGGATGGGAGAAAGGGTGGAGGGGAAGGCGAAAGGGAAGGGGGGTAGCGGATCTGGAGAGAGGAGTGGTAGAGGGCGAGGGGAAGTAGGGTAGAGGGGGATGATGGAGGGAAGATAGAAAGTTGGAGGGTGGTGGAAGAAAGAGGTGTATGGAGGATGGAAGAGGAATATTGGGCTTTTATTTTCTGGGGCATTGTCGACAAGAGGAATTGATGCAATTACTGTTTAATACTGTATAGGGTATACATGTGAGCGTATGAAAATGAAAATAAAATATACTAAAATAAAAAAAAAACATGAAAAAAAAGAAAATCTGAAAAACAGAAGTAGAAAATATGGAGAGAAATAAGTCCATACTTTGTCTCAGAATAAAGGAACGTGCTATAATTTTTTAAAGCCTTGTTTAGATAATCTAACTAGGAAATTTGCCCCTTGCATTATATCTCAGACATTTCACTCATTTTTGTGAAAGAATAAGTAACTTCAATATGTCGATGAAAATTCTCAGTCATCCAGGCAGAGTTGTCGGGAAGTTTAGTCATGGTAACTGTTCTTCTTTTTCTTTTTGGTTTGAAATGTTTTGCTGCTTATCCAAGTAGATTCTTCGGTGAAGCTTCACCGAGGAAGCTACTTGGATAAGCAGAGAAATGATTCAAACTAAAAAGAAAAAGAAGTACAGCTGACATGACTAAGCTTCCAGATGAATGACTTCAATGTTCTGTTTTCCCGGCACCTGAAAATAGCTAACTTAAATCACTTAACTTCTCCATAGAAGTGTACGTGTATATTATACTGCATATCAAAGGCAGATATGCATGGTAACCAGCTAACAATGGTTTCAGCTACTAATGCAGGAATAATATAAGAACTTTCTTACTAGTGTTCATGATGTGATGCCAGCAATAACACATTTCCTCGAAATTACAACATGTCCTGATAATAAGGCCATGCCACTTTTTTCTGGTGGGCAAAAATATAAGCTCTACCCTGCAAATAAGACCCCTAAACAACCCCCCAGCTCCGGCCAGGCAGAGCGCCGCTCACCAACCTAGCTGTATCCCAAAGGTACCAAGCCGCGGGAACCGTGGGGAGGCAAAGGTGATCGCATTGCTTAGCAGCTTCAGGATACCGCTAGGTTGGTGAGCGGCTCTGTGCCTAGCTGAAGAGGTGGCGCAGTGGTTAGGGTGCAGTACTGCAGGCCACTTCAGCTGACTGTTATCTGCAGTTCAGCGGTTCTAATCTCACCGGCTCAAGGTTGACTCAGCCTTCCATCCTTCCGAGGTGGGTGAAATGAGGACCCAGACTGTGGGGGCGATATGCTGACTCTGTAAACCGCTTAGAGAGGGCTGAAAGCCCTATGAAGCGGTATAAAATCTGGCTATCCCGTCAGGCCTGGGGTTAAAGACTGTAACCCACCCGAATAGTATGAATGTTGCGCTTTTAATGATGTACTGTCTCATGTGTTAAATGTTTGTTTTCCCTCCCTTTCGAGTTGTAAGCCGCCCTGATTCCCCCCAGGGAAAAGGGCGGCATATAAATAAATTACTCATAACTCATATAAGTCTAACTGCTATTGCTATTGCTATTGCTAAGAGGGGGGTTGCCAGGCGGCTGCTCTCTTGCGAGCAGGCTCCCAAAGAGCCGGGCACAGCCTCATGGGTGAATGGCTGTGTTATGCTGTTGCAGCAGTGGAGCACAGCAGCCATGAAGCGACCACACTGATGAGCAGCCACTCGGCAAACCCTCTTTCCAGCCGGGCACAGCGTCATTCACTGACCTAGGGGAATCGCCAAGCCGCATGAGCACCTGTTAGCCGCTGCCCAGCTCCCATGGCTTGGTGCCTCCAAAATGGCAGTGAATGGCGCTCTGCACGGCTGGAGGGGAGTTGCGCAAGTGGCTGTTCCGCTCTCGCTCACTCTCCTGCCAGTCTCACGATGCCCTGGCCCAGCTCTCTCCGCAGAGCCAGGGCACCTTCGCCGCCACCACATGGCTTTTTATGTGGCTTTCAAACTGAGTCTTCTGGCAGTAGCCGCTCTGGGCATACGCTCTATGGCTGTACGCTGTGCCTCACAACCATAGAGTGTACGCCCAGAACAGCTACTGCCAGAAGACTCGGTTTGGAAGCCGCAGAAAAAGCCATGTGGCGGCGGCGGTGGCAGTGGCGGAGGTGCCCTGGCTCTGCGGTCAGTGAATGGTGCTGTGCTTGGCTGGAAAGGGGGTTTGCCGGGTGGCTGCTCATGAGTGTGGTCGCTTCCTGGCTGCTGCGTTGCGCTGCTGCAACAATGCAACACAGCCATTCGTCCATGAGGCTGTGCCTGGCTCTTTGGGAGCCCGCTCGCAAGAGAGCAGCCTCCCGGCAACCCCAAAACAATAAACCCTCCTGTCATAAGAAGGCCGAAGCCATATTTTGTGTGTAAAAAGAAAATAAGACCCTGACTTATTTTGGGGGAAAGACAGTAAATCTCCAGGTTAAAATATGATGGTTACAAACATGAAATGAAAACCAGGATAAGTTAAATTAGCCCCATGACACTGACAAATTGTATCCTGGCAGAAAATTTTAGGTTTCTCCTGGGAAACCTTCATCGTAAGATTGCACCTCTTTCTATATTTGATTGTACATCTTTCTATATTTGGGTGTCTTAGAATGTATATCATGTCCATGGTGTGAAAATTTATTTTCTTTAAAATTGGTTTAACAGCTGGATCAGTTCAAGTATATTCTCAATGGATTCTCATATGGTCTGAAAACACAGCAGATAAGTCAAACTAAAAGCTACAGACTTACAATAATTATGGTATAGTGTTCAGTTGTTTCATATATTTCTTTTTGGAATATTGGAAATTTTCTCCTGTGACTATGAACTAATCTGTGGTGCGTATTTGTTATGGACTACAACTCTAGTGGACTACAAGCCTCAACGTATCACCTCAATTGAGACCAAAATTCCTGTTGTTAAGCAAAACGTTAGTTAAGTGAATTTTGCTCCATCTTGCCCGAGTTCTTAAGTGAATCCTTTGCTTATCAGAAGTTCGCAAAAGGTAATCACATGATCCTGGGACACAGCCAACATCATAAATATGAGTGAGTTGCCAAATGTCTGAATTGTGATCCCGTGACTATGACGAAAATAAGTGTGAAAAATGGTCATAAGTCCCTTTTCTCAGTGCTAACTTCGAATGGTCACTAAATGAACTGTTGTAAGTCAACAACTACCTGTATAAATAATTTTCAATTAAAATACTGCTTTAAATACCTTGTTCTACTCTTGGAATCAATCATTCTGCAGCATCAGAATGTTGTCAAATTGTTAACACACCAGAATGTTCTTTTAACTATTAAAAATTGAATCATCAAATAGACTGACGCTATGAATCAGATTCATCAATAACAAATTGTAGATAATAGCTGATAACACAAGTCAAATTTGGCCCTTTTTTTGTGCAGCATAAATAATCTGGAAATAGATATATTTACTTGGAGTATTGATGAATTAGATTTGGAGCTAGTTAGAGCCGAGGTGGCGCAGTGGTTAGGGTGCAGTACTGCAGGCCACTTCAGCTGACTGTTAGCTGCAGTTCAGCGGTTCAAATCTCACCGGCTCAAGGTTGACTCAGCCTTCCATCCTTCCGAGGTGGGTGAAATGAGGACCCAGACTGTGGGGGCGATATGCTGACTCTGTAAGCCGCTTAGAGAGGGCTGAAAGCCCTATGAAGTGGTATATAAGTCTAACTGCTATTGCTATTATCAATGTAGTACTGGGCAAGCATTCTAGTAAAATCATGAAGATCCATTGATTTCAAAATGCTGATTTTGTTTGAAGCTGGACTCAGTTACAGTGGCAATCAATGCACTATTAGAAGATCTGAAAGACCAGGTTAGAGACAGGTTTCTATGGAGAAAATACCCCTAGGTTGTTAGCACATGTCCATTGAATCCATTGTATATAATCTAATTAATTCAAGCTTAATGAGTACATCCAAGTGGGTTCCTACCACTTTGGACTGGTTCGACTAAGTAGGTAGTAACTTGGCCTGCCACGCTGCCGAACTGGTTCTATCAGTGGCTCCATAGGCACTGCCATCTTGTTTTTTTGCTTCTGCACATGCCCAGAAGCTTTTTTTTTTTACTACTGCGCATGCGAAGCATGTCCCTGGGCGAACTGGCAGTAGCAGAAGCGGGAGCCCACCCCTGATTTAGACTCAATGATTTCTGCAGTTTTCCGGACAAAGAGAAGTTTCTGGAACTTGAAATCCCTAGTTTAAATTCAGAGTGAATATGAAGTAAATGCAAAGGAATCACCTGGGACTTCAGACTTAAATGTAGAATTCATTTGAAAGTTAACTCCGACTGAAGACTTCCACACCATTATTCCTAACAGAGTTTAGACCTACGTATTTTGTTCATTAGCTTCTATCTCAATGTTTCTCAACCTTTCTGCAATCTCAGACCACTAAATAAATCTACAGAAAATGTAGGGGTCATCCAATTTTTTAAAAAAAGAAACACCGCTTTCCTCCTTACATATTTTTTTCTTTTAGAACATGAAGGTTCACACATTTCAGTGATTAAGATCATGACAAAAGTTATTGTTACCTTCCCAACCCCTCCATTTAAAACAAACGTTTTAAAACCAAATCTTATATTTTTATAAAATAAAATTAACTGTTTATTTCTCACTTGAGTTATTTCAGGTTCTTCGTGTTAGATACTAACAATTATTAGCACAAATTTCCTGCTAATGTTTTTCAATAGAAATCTCTCGATACTAGCTTTAAAAAATTTCAGCAAGGTAAGTGATATTGCTATCGTATCAAAACAACATTTGAGTCACCAGGTATATCACATTCCAAAGCTAGTTTAATCCTTCTCTTGTTCTTCATCCCATTAGATTTAAAACCCCAAACTAACAATTGCAAGAGGAACTGAGAATGGTAAGAGACATTTTTCATGTAGCGTCCCTGTGGCAATTAGATCTCAAATGGTCACAAACTACATGCAAAGCACTGCTTCCACTCAAAACAGATTAGCGGATAAAGTGGTACAACAATTTGAATCTTAATTTGACTATAAAGAGGTCTTGTTTTTGATTCACATTAGTCATTAGAATACTTACTTGAGAGACCGCCTTCTGCCGATTACCTTCCACAGACCCATTCGATCCCACAGATTAGGCCTCCTCCGTATTCCATCTGCCGGCTAATGTCGGCTGGCGGCTACTCGGAGGAGGGCCTTCTCTGTGGCTGCTCCGGCCCTTTGGAACGAGCTCCCCGTGGAGATTCGGACCCTCTCCACCCTTCGGGCCTTCTGGACAGCCGTGAAGACCTGGCTGTCCCAGCAAGCCTGGGGTTGAGTTCCCCCCACTACTCGAATTTGCTGTGTCTGTTGTGCTTTTAAATTGTTCATATTGTCTGATTGTTTTTGTCTTACTTTTTGTAATTTCCCCTCCCTTGGCTTTTGTTCAGCTGCCCTGAGTCCCTTCGGGGAATAGGGCGGCCTACAAATTGAATAAACTCCAACTCCAACTTTTACAATAAATTAGTCCCGTGATGGTGAACCTATGGCACGCCATCCTGCACATCAAAAACAAGGATTTTTCAAGAGAAGAGAAAGGTACTCTGCTAATTAGAGCACTTAATGTATTACCTCCACTAGACCAATTAGATCCCACAGACTAGGCCTCCTCCAAATTCCATCAGCCGGCCAGTGTTGACTGGCGACTACCCGGAGGAGAGCCTTCTCTGTGGCTGCTCCGACCCTCTGGAACGAACTCCCCGTGGAGATTCGAACCCTCACCACCCTCCAGGCCTTCCGCACAGCCCTTAAAACCTGGCTGTGCCGACAGGCCTGGGGCTAAAGACTCGCTGCCCCACTTCGAATGGTATGATTGTTGTGTTTTTTAACTATGTATGGTTTTCTATGTTTTTTGGTAATTTTGTTTGTACTTCCCTCCCTTTGAGTTGTGAGCCGCCCTGAGTCCCCTTGGGGAAAAGGGCGGCATACAAATAAACATAATAAAAAAATAAAATAAAAAATAAAAATAATGTCCGTAGGACAGTTTTTAAGATTGTGTGAAAAGGTCCGGGATTCAACAAATCTTAATACAAAACATTCTTAATAAACATGGAAACTAAAAGGGTGATAGAGTGTTAAATAAAACAACTACAAGTATTAAAACTACTTGATTGGGACAAAATAAAATAGAATAAACAGAAAGCCAAGAGCTCATTAAAGTGTTGTCACTCCATTATCATCTTGAAGCCCTCTATTAAGTGCAGCACTTGAAATCACAAATGAGAATTCATTGGCCTTGTCGTTTTCAGCAACAAATGTTTTCCTCTTTCTTTCCCTCAACTCAAACACTTTCGTGAGGATCTTTCCTCTTGCAATTACCATCTTGAATTCACTGTACATTTCTTCACCCAACATGCTAAAAAAAGACAACCGAAGTTTCAGCACATTCATAATTTTGTAACATGTTTCAAGTCTCATTTGAGGGCAAAAGCTTTGTTTTTTTGCCGTCAACCATTCCATCTGAATAGAACAATACTGTTGCCTTGTATTCTTGTATTACTAAATTTCATGGGTTTAATGCCCCTCTTTATTCCGCACATAGCTGATGCTCCATTAGTACTTATCCCAAAACTTCCTTTCTTTTCATGAAGCAGGACCAGAAGTGTCCCAACACACTGTCAGCCTCTGCTTTGCTGCTGCTTCGGCTGCCATTGAAATGAGGAGGGGGGGCATGGTATTTGGGAAGGGAATACTAATTGTGCTGGAGGAAGATTCTGCAGTTCTGCTGCCTGTCTTACTGCGCATGCGGAGGAGGTTTCCCGCCAAGGCCAACGGCATCGACATTCCATCTGGGTGATGCCTTTCGACGTTATCTCACACCTGACACTTGGGAGAATTATGATTGGACTGTAACTGGGATGCCAAGGGGAGGGGAATGAGTTATTCTATATATCATTTGCTTTCGCGCCTAAATAATCAGACTTTCGCTTTGCTACGCTTCTAATCATTTATAATTAGTAAAAGTACACTTGATTTCTATCCATGGAGTCTCGTGGTTTTCTTTCCTAATTATTCAATGGAGGAGTGCTGACACACACGCTCGTATCAATAAATAAGAATACTTGTAGCTCATGGTTGAAATGAGGGGTTCTTGCAGAGGTGGGTTACAACCAGATAGGATTGGTTCGGCCAAGTAGGTAGAAACTCATCTTGCCATGATCCCAAACCGGTTCTATTGGCGGCGCCATGGGCACCACCATCTAGCGTCACATGATGTATTAGGACTTTTCCCCCCCTTCGCTAAACTGGACGCGGGGGTGGCTAGTGCGTGACGCATCTGCGAGTTTGACAGTCCTGCTTTACATTGTCCAACGTGGATTTTTTTTATGACTTTGCAAAGAAGGCAATTTTGTCAATAGCTTCTATTATATAGAATTTGTCATCAACCTAGCAGCTTACTTTTCAATGATGGTGTGATTTTAGCTGTTTTTTTTCCCCCAACACCTCTATTGCTTTCTTTCTTGGCAAGAACAGCCATTTCTTTCAAATTGGAACAGATTGCTTTGCAGTTGTTCTAAGCATGCCCCCGCCAAAAAAGAAATCTGTCGGTTTTATTTGAAAATGTCTCAAACGTTCTGAAGGCTGGTAATGTTTCATAAAATTAAGTGGACAAGAGGGCTAAAAGAATGGATCACCAATAAAATCCAATGTTTAGATATTCATTGTTAGACTTCCCACCCGCACTGTTCCTTTTTTGGTTACTTCTATGAAATTGCAGCTCCATTCAGCACAGCACACACAGATTCAGAGTCAGTAACTCCACTTGAAACCTGTTCTCTGTTGTCAGTTTTCTGAATTTCAGTACTTCTATTTTCAGTTGAATGCTTCAGCGAACTCGTTTTCAGCCACTGATCCTTTTTTTGTGAGCCAGTCACAACAATTTCTGTTTTTGGTCTGGCCAACTGACTGTCAGTGAAGGTACAGCTAAGGGAATGAGGCCGATGATCATTGTTGCACACCGGGAAATGGGGTTTGAGGAGGGAGGCATGGCGGACTTCAGTGGAACATGGTGTGACTGCACAAATCTGCTGGTGCACTTCAATGGAAAATCTTTAGTGACTTTCCAGTAAATCTTTACTGAATTCAACGCATTAGTTTAGCAATAGCAGTTAGACTTATATACCGCTTCATAGGGCTTTCAGCCCTCTCTAAGCTGTTTACAGAGTCAGCATAATGCCCCCAACAACAATCCGGGTCCTCATTTCACCCACCTCGGAAGGATGGAAGGCTGAGTCAACCCTGAGCCGGTGAGATTTGAACAGCCGAACTGCAGAACTGCAGTCAGCTGAAGTAGCCTGCAGTGCTGCATTTAACCACTGCACCACCTCAGCTCCTATCCACCATCATTGGTGAAAGTCAATGACTGAGCTGAGTTTATATTATCAATAGCTAATCAAGATTCACAATAAAGTGGTCTTCTCCCAGACCATCATGTCAATCAAGCTTAGATAAAAATACCTTAAGTAAGTAAGTAAGTAAGTAAGTAAGTAAGTAAGTAAGTAAGTAAAAATCAGATTCACCCCAGTCTTTCCTCTCCAGTAAGATTTCTCTGGCAGACTTTGTTTCTGGATCTAGATCATGTTTAATAAATAGATGATTACTTATATTAGATGTTGTTTCTATCGCTCTATCTCTCGATATCTATCTATCATCGAAAGGTGGAAGAGGGAGAGAGGGAGAGAGATGGAAAGAATCATGTTCGGCATTACAATAGCAATAGCAATAGCAGTTAGACTTATATACCGCTTCATAGGGCTTTCAGCCCTCTCTAAGCGGTTTACAGAGTCAGCATATCTCCCCCAACAACAATCCGGGTCCTCATTTTACCCACCTCGGAAGGATGGAAGGCTGAGTCAACCTTGAGCCTGGTGAGATTTGAACAGCCGAACTGCAGAACTGCAGTCAGCTGAAGTAGCCTGCAGTGCTGCATTTAACCACTGCGCCACCTCGGCTCTACTCTATCTTCTCTACAAGACAAGATAAAAGGACTTGCATGTGAATTAGAGAACAAACAAAAGTATACAGTATTCTAAATATACAAAATCATCAAGAGAGTAAAAGAATTGAAGCAGAAATGGGCTGGTCACATAGAACTGCAAGAAGAACTGATGACATGTGGACCAAGGAAGTCATAGAATGGATCTCACTTGATAAAAAAAGAATCCATGAAAGGTATAAGAGGGATCAATGACATCAGCAAATATTGTGGGCCTAATTGACAAAAGAAAGCTTGACAACATATTGGTTGGAAACATGCAGAAGAGGCCTTCATCCTGCAGTGGATAGACAATGGTTAAAATGACGATGAATGATAGATGGATGGGGACAGAGGTGTGTTCCTACCAGTTTGCACCTATTCGGTAGAACCGGTTCATCAAATCTACCGAACCGGTTAGAAGAGGTTCCACCAGTGGACCTGGAAAGCAGGCCACACCTACAGAAGAGGTTCCAAAATTTTTTGAAACCCACCACTTACACACACACACACACACACACAGAGAGAGAGAGAGAGAGAGAGAGAGAGAGAGAGAGAGAGAGAGAGAGAGAGAGAGAGAGAGAGAAAGGAAGAAAGAAAGAAATAAAAAAGAAAGAAAAAGTGAGAGATGAAAGAAAAAAAGGAAAAAGGGACAGAGAGACAAAAGGAAGGAGAGAGAGAGAGAGAGAGAGAAAACACATGGCTGGCAAGCCACTCCCATCCCGTCACATGGGCGGCAAGCCACTCCCACAAAGGAGGCCACACCCACAGAGTAGGTTCCAAATTTTTTTGAAACCCACCACTGGATGGGGAGGATGAATTTTAAAAGGCAACTCCAATTTGAGATCAATTCCTAATGAAATAGTACCATCCTATGGCTTTCCAAGAGGAGAAGCTTCATGTGGCCTGTCTTTTGGAGGTGTTTTTTTTAAAAGTTAATTTTATTTATCTCTTGTGAGATTGATTTAACTCCCAACTATTAGCCACATGCCTTTATGCAAAATTAGGAGATTGCATTGTAAAAAGGGTTTGTTTTTTCACTTTTATTTGTAAGAATGGCTGTACAATTTGTGAGTCCTGATTTCCAGAATCGACTCAGAGGACATCCAAATGAAACAATTACCATGGCAGCAGAAAATACAAAATAGCAATATCAGCAGTATTTATATCGGAGTAGAAATTTGGACCAGTGGGCTACCGAAACCTCCAACCTTTAGCCCAGCCATTGATCTTTTAAGGGGATTTCAAATATTAATGGGCAAATTAAAAGAATTTGGTACATTAGCATGTTTAAAGATTAATAAACAGAAGATGTTTATTAAGATATGGAAATACAAGATCAAACAAAACTGATGGAGAAAATGGTAAAATATCTGGAAATCACTGTGACAAATGTAAATTGTACATTATTTCAAAGTAATTATGTCAAGAAATGGAACAATTTTTAAAAAATATATATGTTAAGACGTGAGAAATTACAACTGTCATTGCTCAGAATAAATTCTATAATAAAAATGAATGTTTTTTTAAATCATTTTTTTTCCAGACATCTGTTTTCACAACTCATGCACTATTTACACAGTATCAGAATGATATATCTAAATTTGTGCTGCAGGAGCGAAAAACCCACAAGTTAAATAAAAAGTGTTATAATATACAAAGGAAAGAGGAGGATAGGTTTACCTGACTTGAAATTGAAGCTCGTTGTTTGGTTTGGATGAACAAGTGGATGCTACAAGTAAATGTGTATTTATGTGGTGCCTGATTGTATGTGACTAGAGATAAATTCCCCGAGGATGGGCTTCAGCATGAATCTGAAAGTTCGGAAAAGTAAACCTCTGGTCCCGGTGACCGACCCAGATTGGATCCTGCAACATTATCCTGGGACATGCATATTTTATTCATCAAGAGTAATGTGAATTTTAAAAAAGCATTGTTAGATGTGCCATATTGAGAATATGGAGCAGATAGAAACCAGCACATGAAGCATTTTATAGATGAGAAATAATATTATTATTGTAATAATAATAACAATAGCAATTGCACTTAGACTTATATACCGCTTCACGGTGCTTTACAGCCTTTTCTAAGCGGTTTACAGAGTTATCTTATTGCCCCCAACAATTTGGGTCCTCATTTTACCCACCTTGGAAGGAGGGAAGGCTGAGTCAACCTTGAGCCTGGTGAGATTATTGCAGGCAGCTGTCACAATTAACCACTACAATTTATAGAGAATGCACAGCTCTTTTCATCCCAAGACTTGTGAACATTTATAAAATTAAATCTGGGGGCTCAAGAACTGTTGTTTAACCCAGATCTTTCAATATCTGCGCAGCCATTATTGTTCAGGACAACAAACTCATAAACTTTCAACTCCATTCTAAAGATAAATATATTTTCCCAAAGCTAAAGGAAGTATATTGTAATTGAAAAAGAGATGACTTCAGAGTGTTCATAGGTTTCATATTACTTTGATAATCACTCTTTCAATGAATGGAATTTTATTGCTTTGTCTGATGAACACCTGTACTTTCTGAATGATATTGCAGAAGGAATGTTATTCAATACACAAATCAAAACAAATGAGGGAAAAAGTCATATGATAACCTATATGGGAGAAAAGGCTCTATACACCCATACTTACAGCAGTGAAATTGACTTGGATGTTTTTATGTAACCTACTAGGAGAATGGAAATAATTGCCAAGGTTCAAAGCAAAATTGCAAAATTGTTTAAATATGGAACGTTTTGAGCTCAAAAAGATATTTTGGTGTTTGTGTATGAGATGACCAGATCGAGCACAAGGCAAGGGTCAAACACATTATCAGTCATGTGCCCATAAGAGATTTAAGTCCAGCCCACTTTGAATCCCTTCTATCCCTATCTACTGTCCAAGAGCCGAGGTGGCGCAGTGGTTAGAGTGCAGCACTGCAGGCTACTTCAGCTGACTGCAGTTCAGCAGTTCGGCTGTTCAAATCTCACCGGCTCAAGGTTGACTCAGCCTTCCATCCTTATTACCGTCCAATTTATAAATTATGATTTTTCTCCTAGGCATTATAATGAGAGTGGTATCTTTGAAATTCAGTACAACATGAGCAGCACACGTATGGATCCATATGTGGGGATTTTTTCCCCCTTTTCCTTGTTTAATTTAATGAAGTAAAATATTAGTTTTGTTCTATTAAATAAAATAACGTGTTGGTGTATCAGAGTAGTGAAAAATCATATATTGGAATATTGTCAAATGTCCTTGTTTCTTTACTGGATGGCAAAGATATTAGGATATATGGTAATCATTTTTCTCTGTGTTCTTCCTTGATAGAACCCCTGAAGCTCTCTGCTTTCTAAACATGTCCATTTTCCTGTTTTAAGGAAATTTCAGGGTTGAGGAGCCGAGATGGCGCAGTGGTTAAATGCAGCACTGCAGGCTACTTCAGCTGACTGCAGTTCTGCAGTTCGGCGGTTCAAATCTCACCGGCTCAAGGTTGACTCAGCCTTCCATCCTTCCGAGGTGGGTAAAATGAGGGCCCGGATTGTTGTTGGGGGCAATATGCTGACTCTGTAAACCGCTTAGAGAGGGCTGAAAGCCCTATGAAGCGGTATATAAGTCTAACTGCTATTGCTATTTCCATTAACCATTAGTAGTTCAGATTCTTATAGAGAGCTTACAGCTTGCAGTGAATCTTTATATTCACTTGAACTGCCTCAATCTCCTGATTTCACTTGACAGTTGCAAGGGCAAAAAAAAAAAAAAAAGCTGAAGCATAGGAGAAAGAATTCAAAGTCATTTGAAATGTTCTGGGAAATATAGTTGGAGTGATATCTCCTTCCTATTGATGTTTTTGGACATGTGGAGAATTAATAACGTTCCTGTTTTTTGGATCTGGATTATTTAGGGCGGTGCAGAGAGTATTTGAGAGCAAAGCATCACAAATGTAAGGCAGACATGTGGACATTTAAGGAGCTATTTTTGTTCTTGCTGCTGTTGGTGAATAACTTATGACAACCAGGAATTGCTATGAAGGATCTACAATTGGATTGTGCTCCAGAAATAACAATGCTGTTGCTGGAGCTATGGAGAATTGCTGTTTGATTGTTTCTGAGGCAACCTCCAGCCCATCAATACTGTCTTATTCCTGCCTACTATTTGGGGGGTTTATTTTTTATAGAGAGCCTTCTCTGTGGCTGCTCCGACCCTCTGGAACGAACTCCCCGTGGAGATTCGAACCCTCACCACCCTCCAGGCCTTCTGCAAGGCCCTTAAAACCTGGCTGTTCTGACAGGCCTGGGGCTAAAGAGCTGTTGCCCCCGTCTCGAATGGTATGACTGTTGTATGTTTTTAAATTATGCATTGTTATGCTTTGTTTTTAATTTTTTTTTTTGCCTGTATTCCCCTTCCCTGGTTGAGTTGTGAGCTGCCCTGAGTCCCCTTCGGGGGAAAAGGGCGGCATATAAATGTAATAAACTGAACTGAACTGAACTGATTTCAGTTTTAAAGCAGTATATTGGCAATACTAAGTAAAAGAGAGTGATTTTATCTTCCTGATTTCTCACTATTCACAACTTTGAACAGAACACATACATAATTAATTACAATATATGCTAATTTATCTAGAGCGATAATAATAACCTATCAAATTACATCAATCTATTCTGATTTATGATAATGTACCAGAATTTAGAACATAATAATTGTATGATAATCGTAATTTATTATAAATGTAATTTTTTTTATTGAGGTCATCAACCAGCGCAAGAGAATTTTTAAATAAGACACTTGCCTGATAGTGTTGCCTGCTCCTTTCCCACCTTAGAGGTAACTAGAGACATCAAAGCTATTTCCTGATTCAAACAAGTCAAAAATAGGAAAAGTATACTTAATGGAGGTGGAAGACAAATCAAAGTCTGACAGAAAAGTGATGAGAGGATTCTGCAATGAGGCTTAATTTGAGTAAAGTGCCCACTTCTTCTGTGCAGCACTGATTCTGTTCGGCCCCAGGAACCAATGCCATAAGATTAGTTTCTTTATTGCTGCTCGCCTGTAGGCAGAAATATCACCAGACTAAAACTCTTTGTTTAGAATGTGGTAGAATAGAAAATACTACATCTGCATTGCAGTGGTGGGTTTCAAAAATTGTTCGAACCTACTCTGTGGGTGTGGCCTCCTTTGTGGGAGTGGCTTGCCGCCCATGTGACCGGATGGGAGTGGCTTGCCGCCCAAGTGACCGGATAAGAAGATGCCGACGATACTTGTCAGAACCACCTTAAATTACCTCACACACAGCACTGGCAGGCATAAGAATAGGATGTAACCTTGTTTTTTAAAAGGCATCTTTGGTTTGCGTTAAAACAACTTCAACACACGCAATGTTCTGATTGCACCACAAACGCAGTAGTCATCCTTACCTTTCACAGAGGCACTGAGTTTTATAAATAGGAGCATGATAGTGTAGAATAATCATATCCAAGGACCAGTGGTGGGTTTCAAAAAATTTTGGAACCTCTTCTGTAGGTGTGGCCTGCTTTCCAGGTCCACTGGTGGAACCTCTTCTAACCGGTTCAGTAGATTTGACAAACCGGTTCTACCGAATAGGTGCGAACTGGTGGGAACCCACCTCTGCTGCATAGCTACTAGTATACATATATTCGTATGAACTGCTGGGGGAGGTGTGTCCACTTTCACTCTTTGTTGGATACCAAAAATTCCATGTGTCTTGCTGCCTTTGTTCCCTACCTCTTGCAATGACAGATACTTGTCAACTAGCATCATGGTGAGCAGGGGTGAAATCCAGCAGGTTCTGTCAGATTTTGGAGAACGGGTAGCGGAAATTTTGAGTAGTTCAAAGAACCAGCAAATGCCATCTCTGGCTGGCCCCAGAGTGGTGAGCAGGGGTGAAATCCAGCAGGTTCTGTCAGATTTTGGAGAACGGGTAGCGGAAATTTTGAGTAGTTCAAAGAACCAGCAAATGCCATCTCTGGCTGGCCCCAGAGTGGGGTGGAATGGAGATTTTGCAGTATCCTTCCCCTGCCATGTCCACAAAACCACACCCACCATGCCATGCCCACAGAACCAGTAGTAAAAAAAAAATAGAATTTCACCACTGATGGTGGGTAATACTGATGAAGTATCTAGGACTATGAGAAGTTTATGCCTTCCCCCTTGGCATAAATGTAGACAAAACTGGTTCTGACTCAAGCAATTCCCTCAACTCAGGTTTTAAGGGTAAGGATTTGAAGAAGGAGGTGCCTTCTAAATCTCAGTTAGTTTTAGTCTAATCGAAGGTCCTAGAAAACCATAATCAAAACAGTTACATCAAAGGTCCAGTTAAGGTATGGAGATTTTTCTATTTTGTGTTAGAAGACCAATGCTATGCTGTTGGAAACTATTAAGAAAGCAGTATAGTGAAGGAAATGTATTTTGGCCTTAAAGGTAGCTTAATGAATCACAACATAATTTCTTCAGCAAATAGTTATCCATCTTTGGTGGATGATAAAAATCTGGGTTTTACAGATGAAATTACTTACTTCTTTTTCCTTTTTCCTTTAGCTCTCCTTTATATGTCACTAAATGTATTTACAGTATAAGCAATCCATTAAATTTAGTGAGCTACAAATTTTCACAGTCAGCCACAAATAAACACTAATGGAACTTGCATTAGAACAGTATAGGCTGAACGATTACCCAGCCCATCTATTTTCCTGGAATAATTCATTAAGAAATGTGTGTCCTGCTGAAAACTTAATAGATATAATAATATTTGCATCTTTGAGTTTTCTATTTACCATACTCTAAACTAATATTCTTCTATTACCATTTTTCTTCTGCTTATTAAACCTCTGGCATAAACACACCACAACTATTTTTAGAAAATGCCAATCACATTGTTTCAGTCAATTTAGGGTGTTGTTGTTGTTTTTAAAAAATTGAAATTTTAATATATGGCCTACAGTTCTGCACAGCTACAGTTCTGCACAGCTTATAGTTCAATATATTATTGATGCATGATTTTTAAATATTTGTGAAAACTTTTTTCGCAAGAACTCAGTCAAATGCAATTTTAAGATTAAAGCATATGGTATAAAACAAAAACAAAATGAATCAACAAACAATTTGGACAAGTGGGAAATTACTTCATGAATTCTTAAAATAACATTTACAGCATCTTAAGGATAGAAACTTGTTGCCTTCTAGACACTTTGGATTTAAATTCCTATCGTTTCAGCACAAGAAAGAACACAATAATGTAATAATTGTCTGGAAGGCACTAGATTTCTGATTCTTCTGTTAACTTAAACGACAAAAGAAAGATTTAAAAAGCAATAAAACGTCCCTATGAGACCCTTTTATTCCTCAGAATATTGAATGTTGATGAGAATAGTAAATAATAATAAAATCTCATTAGATATTGCCACACCAAAAAAGCATTCCAAAAAGCATACCAAAAATTCTTGAGTGGCATTTAGCAAATTTGCACGTTGACAAAATTTCCATCTGTTACTTATAAAAAGCCATGGTGCTTTGATCCGCACATATATACTACACTTATACATTATGACAACTTAGGTTCTTGGAAAGATCTGGATGTGTTGAAGGCCAACACCAGCTAAAGAAATGGCAGGTATGATTTCACATTTTTGTTTATAATAATAATAATCCCCAGTGATGGTATTGGTATTGGTATTTTATTATTTGTATGCCGCCCTTCTCCGGGAGGACTCAGGGCGGCGAACAATTCAAAGGGGGAAAAAAGGGGGAACATAAAAGACAAAATACAAATAATAAAAGTAGACAACAGTCGCACAACCATACATGTCGAGAGGGGAGGGGAACTCATCACCCCCAGGCCTGTCGGCAAAGCCAGGTTTTGACGGCTTTTCGGAAGGCCTGGAGAGAGGTGAGGGTCCGAATCTCTGCGGGGAGTTCATTCCAGAGGGCCGGAGCTGCCACAGAGAAGGCCCTCCCCCGGGTCGTAGCCAGGTGGCATTGGCTGGTAGATGGCACCCGGAGAAGGCCAACCCTGTGAGATCTAATGGGTCTGTGGGAGGTAATTGGCAGCAGGCGGTCTCTCAAGTACCCAGATCCAATACCATGATGCACTACCTTGATATGGTTGTGGAGCTTGTGAATTCTAAAGAGGATGACAGCTTATGCCAGAGATATGCTGGACAGATCTTGAGGAGCTAGACAAAGAGTGTTTCTCCCATAAACAATATGTTGAGACGTAATTTACAAAAACTCACATGAAATTGGTCCTTAGCCAAGTCAACAAGGACTGTGCTAGTTATTGGAGTTCCTGGAAATCTGGTGACAAATAGGCTACTGTTGACTGAGAAATAAGAGCTAGAAGCTACAGGACTACTGTAAGAAAAGTTGCTTATCTACTGCAATATACAAAAATTGAAAACACAGAAATAATGATATGTTATTACAAATCAAACCCAACAAGAAAGGATATCTGAAAAAAAATATTGTACCAGTTCTGGAAAGAACACCATCCAGAAACAGAAATAATACAAGTTAGCAGATCGACATCAATTTATAATACAAAATAAAGTATTCACAGAAGCAGAGTTGAAAGAATGCAAAGGTCCATCCAGAGCAAAGAAATCAAAGCCTTGCTAGAAGTAACTTAAGACTGTAGATGCAAACCAGGGGGACTCAGCAGTAGAGGAAGTCAGCATAGATACTGAATCATTTCCATTCTTAGTCCAGGCACCTTCTCCTCTGTCTTTCCGTCAAGAAGAACAAAGCCCTCTAACTAAAAAAATATGAATTGGGGGGAAAAAATAACTGAGCCTTCAGGACAGCACAAGAACAAGCAAAATAAGGTTACCTACACTGAAGCTTGCTTGAAAGAAACAGCTAACACATATTAACAGACATTATTTCAGTAATATCAAATATAAGCACCACTCACTGCAAGAAACAAACCAACTAATGTACAACAAGGCTGTAGGTATAACAGAATACTTTGCCGCAGGTATCAAATGTCATCTTTGTAAAAAAGCTGAAGAAGCCATGGACCACACAGCCTACAAGTAACAGCATAACGAAGTAGCAACAGTAGTAGACTGGAAGATATGGGCATTGATGTTTTCGGATGCTCAGAAGGCATTTGACAACGTGAATTGGCACTTTATGCTGTTACAACTGGAACAGATGGGCTTTGGTGAGAAATTTATTCAATAGCAATAGCAGTTCGACTTATATACCGCTTCATAGGGCTTTCAGCCCTCTCTAAGCGGTTTACAGAGTCAGCATATTGCCCCCAACAACAATCCGGGTCCTCATTTTACCCACCTCGGAAGGATGGAAGGCTGAGTCAACCCTGAGCCGGTGAGATTTGAACAGCCGAACTGCAGTCAGCTGAAGTAGCCTGCAGTGCTGCATTTAACCACTGCACCACCTCGGCTCTTTCAAGCCATACAAACTAAATACTGTATTATAAACAAACAGCTAAGATAAGATAAATGGAGATTTGACAGAGTCTATTGAAGTAAAGAAAAGGACGAGACAAGGCTGCCCATTATCACCATTACTTTTTTGTCTTAAAGTTAGAAGTTTTAAATAGAAATGTCAGGGAGGGAAAAGAAATAAAGGGAATGAAAATCAAAAAGGAAGAATACAAGCTACAAGCATTCACAGATGACTTGGTCTTTATCTTAGAGGATCCATTAGAAACAGCACCTAAATTGATAGAAAGAATAGAAGAATATGGAAAAGTAACAGGATTAAAAATAAATAAAGACAAAACGAAGATCTCGACAAAGAATATGTCAACAAGACAAAAAGAAGAGTTGGCGGAAACCTTGGAGATGCAAGTCACGAACAAGATTAAATATTTGGGGCTATATTTAACAGCAAGATGTAGCGCTCTTAAAGACAATGACTATAATAAACTCAAACAACAGATCACGATAGATCTGAAGAAATGGGAAAATCCACAACTTTCGATGATAGGGAGAATATCCACAATTAAAATGAACATTTTACCTAGAATTTTATATCTGTTCCAGACGATTCCAATTAGACTAAGGAAGGAATATTTTGATGATTTAAATAAAATAGTGTTGAAGTACATATGGCAGGGGGGAAAAGTAAGAATAAAACTAAAATTGTTACAAGATGCAAGAATAAGAGGAGGATTGGGCCTACCCAATTGGGAACTATATCACCAGGCAGCGAGTTTGTTGTGAGCTAAAGAATGGATAACACTAAGGAAGATCAGACTATTGACCCTTGAAGGACAAGCCTTCAAGGCCGAGGTGGCGCAGTGGTTAAATGCAGCACTGCAGGCTACTGCTAGATCAGCAGTTCAGCGGTTCAAATCTCACCGGCTCAGGGTTGACTCAGCCTTCCATCCTTCCGAGGTGGGTAAAATGAGGACACGGATTGTTGGGGGCAATATGCTGACTCTCTGTAAACCGCTTAGAGAGGGCTGAAAGCCCTATGAAGCGGTATATAAGTCTACTGCTATTGCTATTGCTTGTTGTTGGGATGGCATGCCTTTTTATGGTACAAAACACAGGGGTATTTTAGAAGACATTACCTACGGGAGGCCTTGCTACTAAATTGGGAGAAGATTAAAAGACAATATTATTTAAAAATTCCAGTCTAGCTATCAACTATTGAAGCCTTTTCATATGCAATAATATACATAAAGGAACAAACAGTTAGATATGGTGAAATATTGAATGCAGAGGGTGAACTTAAGTCTATGCAAGAACTGGAAAAGGAAGATATAAGGATGAATTGGTTTTCATATGTGCAAATACAATCTAGATATGATAAGGATCGTAAAGAGGAAGTTTTTTATGATAAAACAACTGAGTTAAATAAAATTTTGATGGATACTGATGAAAAAGTAATTTAAAAACTTTATCGACACTTATTAGAGGTTAAGTTAGAAGAAGAACAAGTTAAAGGAACTATGATAGTTTGGGGGGGGGATTTGGGGCATGGGATTGAATTAGAGATGTAGCAGAAATTGTGGTTTCAAAATTATAAAATGACAATGTCAACAACATATTAAAAAAATTGTATATGATGTTTTACAGGTGGCATCTACCTCCGACAAGATAGCAAGAATGTTCAAGAATAAGTCAGAAAAGTGTTGGAAATGTCATCAGACACCAGGTTCATATTACCATATGTGGTGGACTTGAGCAGAAGCTAAAAGATATTGGACTAAGATTCACACGTGGTTGGAGAAAATGACACAAAAACAGATAGACTTAAAACCAGAGATTTTTTAATTGGGAATTATACCAGAAATATATAATAGAGATTTGAAATATTTGATTGTAAATGTTTTAACAGCAGCTAGAATTCTATTTGCAAAAAAATGGAAAAATGAGAAAATACCAACGGAGGAGGAAATTATTCAAAAAATTATGGAATGTGCGGAAATGAGTAAATTGACATTTGAAATTAGAGAAGAAGAAGATGAACAAATTTACAAGGTTTGGGATTTGTTTTATCAATGGTTAGATAAAAAATCATGGTAATGGGAAAAATGGGAGAACGTTTTATATTTTAAGAATAATAGAATGATACATGCAATACTGTAAGGGTTTAGCACTATTAAACAGATTAGAACGATGTCATGGATGTATGATTTTAATATATAGAATATTCTGTTTAAAATGTAGGAATAATAATTGGAGTTGAATTATTGATGCAAAATGATGTTGTATGTATGGATTCAATATTTAGAATACCTTGTTTAAAATTAAGGAATAATAATTATAGTTGAAAAATTGACACAACAATAATGTACCTATGTTTACCAAATGAACAATTTGTAACTCAATATATAATTTCAAGTGGTGACCATGGAAAGGACGCACAAAATCTTGTAACCAAATGACATGCTATATGAAATGGAAGAAGGATGTATGTGTTTTACATTTTTGTTTGTTCCTATTTGTTTAAAAATTAAACATTTTTTTTAAAAGACTGGAAGGTATACAAGAAAAAGCAACAAGAAAGTGAAAAAGTTCTACCAGTTTTCTATCACTAGTGCTTCCTGTTTCGGGATTCCAAGTTTTATTTTAATTAACAGGTTTTACATCCTGAACAAGTTTAAAAACACCTGCCCTGAACCATTACATTCATCTTGCTAAACCTCAGGTCATATAAATAAAGATGGCAGGTCTTTTCATTAATCTTGAAATAAGTTATCTATATTTTACAGAGTAGATAGTTTATCATACATCCTTAACAAGCCAGCAAAGTAATTGTCTCACATACCTTCAGCAATGAATACTCAAATAAATATCAAGACTGATCAATTGCAAGGTAACAACTGTTCTACAAGTGGGAAAAACAATTTGAATATTGTTTGGATTAGAAAGTCGGCTCACTAGGGGGGAAAAAGAACTTATCTGTCTGCTTCCGGAAAAGATATATATATATATATATATATATATATATATATGTATGTATGTATGTATGTATGTATGTATGTATGTATGTATGTATGTAGGTAGGTAGGTAGGTAGGTAGGTAGGTAGGTAGGTAGGTAGGTAGGTAGGTACATACGTACGTACGTACATACATACATACATACATACATACATACATACATACATACATACATACATATATATATATATATATATATATATATATAAAGTCACAGCCCCTAGTATGCCCAAATATGGGAGGAAGATCATGACTTCCATTCTCTGTCTTTAGGCTCGTCACAAGAGACCATCCAGACAGAAACCCAATATTTTTTACTGTTGCCTTTTTCTTACATTTCTTATATTTGTGCTGATAAATAAATAAAGGGAGACTAGTATAGATCTATTTCAAGCTATTTAGCTCTCATCAGCTAGCCATACCCTTGCTCAAGCACAGGTTCGATTCCCAGCAAGGGTATGGCTAGCTGATGAGAGCTAAATAGCTTGAAATAGATCTATACTAGTCTCCCTTTATTTGTTTATCAGCACAAATATTACACACTTACACACACACACACACACACACACACACACACACACACACACACACACACACACACATATATATATATATATATATATATATATATATATATATATATATATATAAATTAGGAGACAGTCACTGAATTCATTTATGAATAACATAGCAACTTAAATTCCAGGCTGATCTCGACTTATTATTAATAAGCTGCTCGAGTTCATACTTCTTTCTGCTCCTCTCCCCCATTTATATTTAAATAGAGATCTTTGTGTTCTTATCAGGCACTCAACCTGCTTTGTTGCTCTCTAATAAATCAAAATTCATAAGCTAGTCACAAACTATTCATTTGCAATGCCTGAGCTGATTGGGTATAAATAATCAGTATCTGCATTCTCTCTTTCATTGCTTGTCTGTTCATATAAACACAAAGAACCAACAGAGTGGATTGCTTATATATACCAGATCACACCTTGTAAAAGAAGCAACAGCTAGGATTCCTGCTTAATCACCGAGTTTAAATCCTGTTCTTATCAGACCTTATTTATCCTAGCTAAATTTTGCAGAATCTTAAAGTTCACTGGTGCTTTTTTTTATGTTAGAACAGAAACACCCTCGTTTCCAGTTTAACAGCCATGATTTCAGTGAGAAGATAGTTAGATATAATTTATCTTAGCTCAACTTTACGGACTCTTAAAGATCAGTGTTATATTTTATGTTGGAACAGAAATGTACGGTTAAATTTTCAATTTAACAGCCATGATTTCTGTGGGGAGACAGTCTCTACATGGATAGTGATGATGTTTGCAGCTGGTTTATGTCTCTGGAACCTATATTGATCTGGAAATTGCTTCTTATGAACTCCAGTCCATCCAGAGATGGTATTCAGCAGGTTCTGTCCAGTTCTGGAGAACTGGTGGTAGAAATTTTGAGTAGTTTGGAGAACCGGTAAATACCACTTCTGACTGGCCACGCCCCCATCTATTCTCTGCCTCCCAAGTCCCAGCTGATCAGGAGGGAATGGGGATTTTGCAGAATCCTTCCCCTGCCACGCCCCCACCAAGCCACACCCACAGAACTGGTAGTAAAAAAAATTGAATCCCACCACTGTTAGGCATTGTGGTTAGCACAGCACTTGTGTTGAGTGAGGCAGCTTCAAATCAAGTTTTTGGTGCCTATACATTCCTAGTAGTTTAATTACTGCCTAAATTTTCATAGTTCGTATTCAAGGTTCTAGTCTCAGGACTAAAGTCCATGTATTGATCATGTGATTTCATTCATTGGTTAATTGTTAAGGTAACACAAAGTTCTATTTGATTTTTATTAAATGAGTTTAGAACAGTTATCTCTTTGAAAGTAGAATGAAATGGATTTTTTTAAAAAAAATGTTTGGAAAAAGGCACAGCTTTGATTAGCCTTATTACATTCTTTGATATACATTCAAATAATACATTCTTAAAATTTGATATGAAATTATATAATCAAATACTGGCAATTTTCACAATATGTCATGAAATAAGGTTATAGTACCATCAAGCAATTGAACTGGTTTGGAGTAGTTCTTTTGTCACCAAACTTTTCATCCCGGATACACCCCGTGTAAGTAACTCTTGAAAATTAGGACATTTCAATTCCTCTCTCTCTCTCTCTCTCTCATGTTTATGGGAGTATATGAGAAAACAATCATCCATAATAAAATCTTAAAAGAGGAGCTAAACTCAATTTTTGGGTGGTTTGTTCTTTGAAAAATTACTGATTTTGAATAATAAAAAACAAACAGCTGTCTTTGTAAAGTCAGTGAAACTAACTAACAGGGAAATCAAAATTCAAATCCAGAGTATTTTGTATATATTAGTACTAATGCAATGATGTTTCCTTATTGTCTAAAGGATTTATGTCATTTTTGCATATGTAATTACTTTGCAAATCTCAATTACCTCAGTCATATTACATGGTTTTTCTATGTTTTATATTGACATGTGCCATTTAAAGTATTACATATCAAGCTTGCTTTTAATAGTGTTTTATCAATTTATACAGGTGCACGGATAGAATACTGTTGAAAATCATCTTGACAAAATAAGGAACCTTGACAAAAAAATGCAGTGTTTTTACAATGGCCATATAAAGATGGAATAAAGTCATAAAATAACGGGGCAGGGGGCAGGGAGAGAAAGAGAACAGTATTTCAGACGCACACTATTGCTTGAAATAAATACAAATTTCCAGGAAAGATGTGCATCTAAAACAGTCAAGTTCTCAAGGCATAGTAAGAGAAAAATCGGGGCAGATATTCAGTCCATGCCTTTAAAACATATGACCATTTGCACATGTACAGATATGTGTTTTAATATACTGTATACTTGTCCGTTGACCCGACACTGCAGAGCACTCCGGAGTGTACTCGTGGCACCCGCGATCCCAGGAGAGGCAAGGATGCAGCTGTAGCCGATTTTAGAAGAATTTGGTGTTCTGATGGAAAGGGAACAGAAGTCAATTTGATTTTGAGACGAATTCCAAATTAAATCTAACGAAATAGCTAAATTGGAGGAGAGTTAAAGAAATGCATCCAGTCCTGATCGCACTGAGTCTAAAGCTGGGAGGAGTCATCAGAGGTAGCATGATGTCACAGCTGTAGACTGTCCTATTGATCACTGACAGACACAACCCTTCCTGGCTGCTGTCTCCACCGACTGGGGAGAAGTAGTGGAATACACAATATGTGTTTCATGTTGGCATTCACAATTAGTCCACTAAAAGCACTTGTAGTGTTTAGTTTCATACTCTCTCAGATTATAAAGGAGAGGGTGGGAGAATTGTACTTTCAGACTTGCAAGACTCTGTATCTTTACAATAAAGTAGAATCAGTTTAGCTGGCTGTTGTGACTCAGCAGATGTCTGCTATGAGTCTTTTCGGGATACAAGATTCATTATGCAGCTGGGGCTTGTTTGAGGCAGGTTTGGAGATAAAAGGACGGATGCTGCCACGCCCTAGTCACAGGAGTCAACGTTTCTTCGTGCGTTCCTTGATCCTTGATCGTGGCTTCTTTGCTGTACACTTGGAAAAGTGCTTTGACTTCTGTAACCCTGATTTGTAGAGACTTTGGAAGAAGGGCTTTGCTTTCGTTTGATTCACCTTGTATTGAAGTAAGAAAGATTTGTGTTTCAGTCCGTTATCTTCTGGCAGAGACTTTAATTAGTTTATTTTTGGGCTCGAAGCCAGTTTGAACTGAGAACTGATAAAGAAAAGTCCTTTTAAGTTTGTCTGCCTGCAGTTTGTTAAGAGCTGTGAAGTGGGGACAGAACAGCTGGCCATGCTTCCTGTCTGGTTTACCTGGTAAAGCTGAAAGCTACAAATTCTGGGAAAGAGGCCATAAATCTTGCAGCAACCAATATTGTTAGCTAAACAGAGCACATTCCAATGAAGAAGCAAAGATTTTGAGCCTCATATTTGATTGACAAGAGACCTGAAGTAAGTCTCCTAGGCTTCCGAATAATCTATTCAGCAATTTTCTGTAAATAGATTTAGGGATCCCAGACGGGGCCTCGTCTCTTGAAGCCTACATGCTAGCACTAGCATATAGTGTGATTACTAAATCAAATGACTATTCACATGTTTCCTGATTACTCTGCCTGTCTAAAATCCTTTTGTCTGTTCTCATTTAATATAACGCGGAATAGAAGCCGTGGAGTTGGAAACCATCTTCAATACATTTGAAGTACTGATTACTTTTTTGCACAGAAGTAAAGGTTACTGCAAACATCATCAAGAACAAATAAAGTTGTCAAAGTCCATTGTTTGCAGGTCCTTGAAAGCTGTCGGGAAACAAAGAAAGGTTTTCTATTCCAATTACCTTTAGAATGAAGGTCAAATTCCTAAAATTCAATGAAATGTCCAATCTACTAGCTCAAGTAACTGGGGTTTTTTTTATTAAAAAGTTTGCTTGATCATTTATTGATTAGATACTGTATCGATATGAAGGAGATAAATCTTTGTGTGTTAAAAGGGATTTAAACCCAATTTATATAAGAGCATCTGTGTAATAAAAAATAAGCCACATGCTCAGACCCAGGTATTTGATAGCTCCTAGGTCACATCCAGCCCTTTGATTGTTCCTGTTTGGCCCAGCCCGGCCAGTAGGGCACCACTAAGATGATCTCTGCCTTCTCTGATATCACTTTCCAAACTACCCCAGGGAGAAGGGGAAGGGGAGGCGTAGAGCAGGCCCTCTGGCCATGGAATCCAAAACGTGTCGACTCCCTCCATCCCCTGAGCCGGGAACCAAGAAAAGAACCGATTCACCTGAGCGTTCTGCAGTGTGGCAAACAGGTCCATCTCCTGATGGCCGAACCTGGAGCAGATGGCCTGGAACAGTTTTGGAGAAAGGCTCCTCTCCCCGTGGTCAACCGTGGCCCGACTGAGCCAGTCGGCTTGATGGTTGTTCACTCCTGTGATGTGCTCGGCCCTGAGCGATCGAAGATGCCTCTCCGTCCAGGCGCCAAGTGCCATCACCACGGCCGGGAGTGAGCCACACCAAGGTATCAGATGGAGGCAAGGGGAAGAAGGCAGGGAGAAGGAATTTGCAGGATGGCACTGGATTGTTTTTGGAAGAATCAGGAACCAAAAGCAACCTTTCTTTCTTCGGCCAGACAGAGTTGAAACTGGGAACCAGAAGCAAGGAGCACAGAGGCGTGGCTTCAAATTAACTCTGTCTCAAGCCCAATTGGACATCACAATAACCAATCCAATCCTGGTTAATCCTGCAAAATTCCTCTGGAAAATGAGAATTCATAATGATTGAGAATTCATATCCACTTAGAATGATGTTTTCCATGAGATCCAGATAGTTCCCACCCTACTTGTGTTTTGAAGAGCCATATGGAAATCTGGTTTTTCACTCAGGCCTTTACAGAGTGTAAGTGGATTCTGTGGACTTATCCGTCCGTTTTTTTCTTCTTCATCCTTGCCTCCTTTACTCTTCATTTTTGTCTATTTTTTTTAATTTTCTGTGTTTTTACTGTTTTTTATTTGCAGTCACCCAGAATCCTTGGGAGTTAGGCAGCATAACTTCATTAACACCAGTTCCACCACCATTGTAAGTTTCAAACATCTAAGAAATTAGTTCATTTCCTGATAGTGTCTACCTGAGTGATTAATAACCATTTATTAGCAGGCCTTCCTGCCTCTATGCATTGTCCTCTGGCTCTGATATCCAGACGTAAAATAGCATGGTGTATGTGTTTCTATAGTATTTCAAATTGACTCCTTTATACTGGTTGGGTCTTCAGAGGCATGATCAGTTTAAATTGCTAGTACTCCCTTTCCAAGCTGTGCATTTCACATTTAAAGAGTAGGAATGCTATCAGAAAAAAAGTCCCAAAATATAAACTGATATTTTTAACATATGGAAAAAGAAATTAACTTTAATTGCACAATTGAGGTGAACATGCAGGAACATGAATTTTCTAAGAACAATACTCTGCTTAGGATTCCAGTCAACTTGGGAAAGAAGTTATTTCCTATGAGGTTCAGTCTTATAAGAAAGAAATTTAATAAAAGGAGACTAGATGAAAGCAGTTTTTTAAAAGAAACATTTTTTTGGCATTTTCATGTTCAGCATTCTTTCAGGTTGCTTTTTAAAAAAATTCTAAAACAGAATATTAGCTGTATGGAAGGAAAGGCTCTGGAAAATGAGACGTTCTCTTGATATCCCTGTTAAATAAATGGCATTGGTAATCTTGAGAAAGGAAGGAAGGAAGGAAGGAAGGAAGGAAGGAAGGAAGGAAGGAAGGTAGGTAGGTAGGTAGGTCTAGAGATTACCAATAACTTTTATTTTACAGGGATATTAGATAATAGATGATAGCTATCTATCTATCTGGATGGAAGGATGGATGGATAGACAGAACAATAACATATCTCACTAACAAAATTGTGCAATTGTATGACTTGGCAAAAGTATTTGGCCACCTGGTATGTGAATGTACAGTTAGCATCTCCTAAAAGTAATGAATGTAACATTTATGAGCCTCTAATTCAGAGATGATTGGGGATGGCACATAATTAATCAACCAATAATCAATCTCTAGGTATGTGTTCCCTAAAAACAAGTGATGGCTAAGCACTTGAACAAACCATTTTCCCTACCCCTTTCCCCCATTTTTACCCCATTTTGGCTCTCAACAGTTCCTTAATATAAGTTTCCTTAAAAAAAACAAACCAAAGAATATTTCCAATAAATCTTATTCTCCCTTCCTTTTTGTCTATCCTTCTATTATACAAAGCAATATTTGTATGACCTTAAACTAGCGATTCCCAATGTGGGGCCCAGGCCCCACAGGGGGGCAATTTGATTTTTAATGGGGGCAATTTGAACCTTGTTTAAACCAAGTTAATGGCCTTTTAGGCTTCCTCTGTGTGAGTAGAGTTCCCTTTTTGAGTAAAGTAAGAATTATATTGGGGGGGGATCAATATGTTAGAGATGCTTAGGTGGGGCAAGACCAAAAAAAGATTAGGAACCACTGCCCTAAAATCTCTCCCTAAGTTCAGACAAATGATTTCCAAACCAGCATAATACTAAAATAAAAAGGAGGACCTGGCTGTTTTAACCCAAATTCATTTAAGATACTTTAATATAACTGCAATAATAATAGTATTTTACACTGGTAATCAGAGAGCAATTAACTGAAAACTAAGCTGCTTATTCATTTTCAATGGTACCACAAGCTCTCTCTCTCTCAACTGGCATTACTAGTCAATTCACACATTTCTACTACTTGTTCTAAAAGAAAAAAAAATTCTCTCATGAGAAAATATATAGAAATGAACAATAAAAAGAAAATAACAGTAAACATAAATTTGACAGACTCAATTTCCTATTCTTGCCTCCCATTCTATCCATGTTACTCATCTATTTGTGGTTTTTTATGGTAATTATTTCTTTTTTTTAATAATTTCCATGAAACATGGGGAAAAGCAGTAAGTTTCCATGTACAGTCATCCACAATAGTAATAACATTGCTATAAATTTGACATTTTGAGTGTTCTGATTATTGGTTGTTTTTTAAAGCAGACTCTGCAATATTCAAAATAGCCTATGAAGGATAGTACTATACCCTACGCATTCCCCAAAAATGCATTATTTTAGTTTTCCCTCATTTCCACATATTCCTGTTATATACAATATGCAGGCAAAATAATTTCTTCTACACATTTTTAATATACCTCAATAAACTATGTCTATAGTATGAGGCCAATTTCATTGGTTATGTTTATTTCATACAAATAAGAAAAAAAGTACATATTTTCAGCTGGAAAACAGAACATTATAATATCATTTACTTCCAATTCAGCAATTTTGCAAATGACAATTAATGAAATAAAATGTTCGCCTGCCAAAGGGCACTCTTAAACCATTTGGTCACTTACAAATAGTATTTATATTATTTTAAAGGAAAGGAAGTATAATTATATAATTATAATTAAAAAGAGCCGAGGTGGCTCAGTGGTTAGGGTGCAGTACTGCAGGCCACTTCAGCTGACTGTTATCTGCAGTTCAGCGGTTCTAATGTCACCGGCTCAGGGTTGACTCAGCCTTCCATCCTTCCGAGGTGGGTAAAATGAAGACCCGGATTGTTGTTGGGGGTGATATGCTGAATCTGTAAACCGCTTAGAGAGGGCTGAAAGCCCTATGAAGCGGTATATAAGTCTAACTGCTATTGCTATAATTTTTTAGGGGACTAAAATAATAATTCTGAATGTCTTACAGCTTATTTATTTTATTATATTATTCTTTGGATTTACGACAGAGGTGGGTTTCTGCCAGTTCAGCCCTGATCAGCGAACCGGTAGTGATGGCGGTGGGAGGCTCTGTCTACCCGCCCGTACACTTCTGCACATGTGCATAAGTATTGCACATGCACGCGCGTGCACCCGCACACACACAAACCAGTAGTAAAAAAAAAAAGGAAACTCACCACTGATTTATGGCTATACTTTATTGAACTCCAAGTGTAAATTTGAATTCATTTTTTTTTTTAAATTATTGCCCCTGACTGCAAATAAATAAAAAGCCAGAGTGATGGTCCCAATTGTGGTTTTGGACTTGTTGATGGAGTATTATCTATCAGGAAGCACCATTTGAATTATCTCCAGTTTTGTTTAAGATGCTCACAGAACACAAAGCAGAATAAAAGATTAAGAATTGTTACTTCATCCTCCAAAGCTTCACTCTCTTTCCTGATTTCTTCTTTTTTTGGGTGGGTGGGGGGCTCTTGGAATGCCATTTGGCATGACTCACCTTTATTTCATCAGGCAATCTGTCAGCTCTTACATTGGAGCCTTGAATAAATGGAAAGGAACACGATGGTTCCTTTCTGATGGCCTCTTACTGGGGTAGAAGATTTGCTTAATGTCAGCCACAGTTTTCTCTTCCCGAGTTGTCAAATGTTCCACATACATACAAGCATCCTTCCTCTTCACGGAGATTCATGATGATACGATATGATGAACAGATCTTGGCTAGGGTCTGCAACCTGGAATTGCTCCTTATTTCCTGTCATCTCCTCCTTCCAGGTTGTGAACAAGGTCAGATGCAGGAAAGTTTTGAGCAATGTGAAAAGAGTGACAGCTGAAGACTCGGCTCTGCACCGAACTAGATGTGAAATCCTAAGCCTTTTCAATGAATGATGTTGCTGACTTTATAATGCACTAATAAATTGCAGAAATGACAGAAATACCAGCATCTGTTTGGTATTACTACAACTCATAAAAGTTAAACTGTTGCACTTCTCAACCTATGTTTTCAATTGAAATGTATTTTTAAAATAATAGGCAGAATTTACATTCACCTCTTGTAAGATACCTGGTAGAAAAAAAAAACCCAGCCTATTAACAAAAATATCTTTGAGTGTTCACAGAACCTCTTAAAACCCTAAATGTACAAGCTATTTAAGTAATAGCTTCCTTCTAGCTACATGAGGTGTTCAAATGAAGCCACTCAGTTTGACTTCAGTAAGAGGTCTTATTGGCCTAAAATAGATCCATAATCAGGGCCTAATACTTCCATTTCTTGTTCTCTGAATGCTGAAAATAGCTTTAATTGCACCCAAGACTTCCATGGAGCACCTACAGGCATAATCTTTTCACTGCTACCATTAAGTTGGATAAAATATTTGAGCATCTAAAAAAAATATTAATTCATTCCCTCCTGTGATTCAGTGAGGATTCGTGGGGGAAGGCACATATGAAGCCTCCTTCCTTAAATAATTGAAAACATGCCTTGCTAAAGTAGCAATTTCAAAGTCAGGGGAATCTCTTTAAAGGAACCAGACATGACTCTATAACTTGTTTTTAGGAATCCTTTAAGAAAAAAAGAATCTTTGAAGCTCTTTTATATTGTCACCATTCCATTTCTTTATGAAATAATGAATATCTGTGAAGAGCCTCAGATAGCTTTATAGAACTTAAAATATTTGACCCTATTCATATTACAGACCTAATTAGATCGGGATAAGAAAATTTGCTGGGGGCTGCCATGTCTGGGTGGCAAAAATGATGGCCATTGAATGGTAGCAAGCAGTCTATATCTGATAAAGTTATAAAATAACTTTATAAAGTAAATATAACTAAAAATAACTAAATAAAGCCAAATAATAGCAATTAGATAGATAGCAATTAGACTTATATACCACTTCATAGGGCTTTCAGCCCTCTCTAAGCGGTTTACAGAGTCAGCATATTGCCCCCAACAACAATCCGGGTCCTCATTTTACCCACCTCGGAAGGATGGAACGCTGAGTCAACCCTGAGCCAGTGAGATTTGAACAGCCGAACTGCAGTCAGCTGAAGTAGCCTGCAGTGCTGCATTTAACCACTGCGCAACCTCGGCTCATAATCCAGCAGAGGCAGGAATCCTGTCAGCTAAGCATATCAGTGCCAGTTCTTTAGGAGAACAAACAAAGATTAAACAAGTTCTATGAGATGATAGGAAAGTCACCACCAAGACTGGACATGGGGTCCTGAAATTTTGTCCGCAAAAGACATAAGTCCAGAAATAATTCATGATTCCTGTCCAATAACGGTTACCATGGCTCATGGTACTCATGGCTCCTCTTGTTGTTCAAGTGGGACATGGGGAAAACATGTGAAGGGCTCAGACTTACCGTGTAGGACAGATAGAAAGTGGCTATTTGATATACTGTGTTATTTACAGAGTATGGGCAACAGCCAAGATAAAACTAAGATGCCATTGTTGTGATTCGTAATTGTACAGAATTCCCCTACTTCCAAGGCAATTCAGAAAGAAACAGTTATCTCAATCAGCAGTAAAAACTGAAAACTTTCCAGTTGATGGATCTTATACTGAAAGGGGAGGGAGAATGCAATAGCTTTGTGTGTGTGTGTGTGTGTGTTTCTATTTTCTTTGTACATATCAGAGGTGATATTCAGCCAGTTCTGACAGGTTCTGGAGAACTGGTAGCAGAAATTTTGGCCAGTCCGGAGAACCGGCAAATAGGCTGGGCCTGTCCCCGCTGCCTCCCAGCTGATCTTTTGTTGCCCTGAACAGGAGAACGGAGCTGAGAGGCAGGTTAGTAGGGTGGGGAGGGAATGGGGATTTTGCAGTAACCTTTCCCCAGGAATGGGGATTTTGCAATATCCTTCCTGAAACACCCACAAAGCCACACCACAAAGCCACGGCCACAGAACCGGTGGTAAAAAAAAATTGAATCCCACCACTGGTACATATATATTCTTAAAGTTAACCTGCTTAAATAGTCACCTGTTTAAAGTTCTAACTCAATAGCAATAGCAGTTAGACTTATATACCGCTTCATAGGGCTTTCAGCCCTCTCTAAGCGGTTTACAGAGTCAGCATATTGCCCCCAACAACAATCCGGGTCCTCATTTTACCCACCTCGGAAGGATGGAAGGCTGAGTCAACCCTGAGCCAGTGAGATTTGAACAGCCGAACTGCAGAACTGCAGTCAGCTGAAGTAGCCTGCAGTGCTGCATTTAACCACTGCACCACCTCGGCTCCTCAACCCTGAAATTTCCTTAAAACAGGAAAATGGACATGTTTAGAAAGCAGAGAGCTCCAGGGGTTCTATCAAGGAAGAACACAGAGAAAAATGATTACCGTATATCCTAATATCTTTGCCATCCAGTAAAGAAACAAGGACATTTGACAATATTCCAATATATGATTTTTCACTACTCTGATACACCAACACATTATTTTATTTAATAGAAGAAAACTAATATTTTACTTCATTAAATTAAACAAGGAAAAGGGGAAAAAAATCCCCACATATGGATCCATACGTGTGCTGCTCAAGTTGTACTGAATTTCAAAGATACCACTCTCATTATAATGCCTAGGAGAAAAATCATAATTTATAAATTGGACGGTAATAATGATGATGAATGAATGATAGTTCATTAGATTAAGCATATTAGATACTCAAGAATAATTAAAAGTAATATTTGAAATAAATCAGTTTAGTAATATGAATTCGACTGAATTCAGATATCCACTTTGCCTTGATTGTCTTTTTTAAAAAATTTCTGAAAGGTGTTTACTATTTGTTTTACTGATCTCTGTGATGTTGTCTTCCAGATAAAGGAGAAATAAGAAATGTGCATTGGGTTAATCCTGGATCAGTAAAAGTTGAAACTATGGAAATTGGAAAAAACAATAAGTAAAAAGCAATTCTGGTTAAAATTTACATACAGTAAGATATGCCATATAGAAGACAAGTGAACAAACAGAAAGTAAAAGCACAGAGTATAAAAATATAATTAAATATTCACTACATCAACAAATAGCCAGAAAAGCTAAACACTGAAAATGCCAGGGCAATATTCACTCTATGTTTTGAAATATTGTTTGTACTGATTATATTCCAAATCATCCTCTATTCCAGTCTTTCTCACCTTGTATTCTAATTTTTGTGATTACTGGTAACCCTGTGAAATAAATCTGGACTCAGGAGTCAACCCCACCCCCCACAAAAAAAGAGGTAAAAGTAACCATATCAGACAGAAGTAATCCTTTTTTTAATGAGCCAGGTTTCCTAGCATGGCATAAGACAGCAATGGCTAACCTTTTTCTTGTTGTGTGCCAAAAGCGTACATTTGTGCACAACAATGTGCACGCAAGTGTGCCCACACTCATAATGCAATGTGTGCATGACACCCCCATGTTCCCCACACCCCCTGCCCATGCACACACAATCCCCTAGCACTCCCCTGTCCCCCCCCCCCATGTCTGTGCCCCCTGCGGCCCGTTTTGGGCCTAGCAGGCTTCCCTGAAGCCTCCTGGGACCAAAAATGAGGTTCAGTGGGAATGTGCTGCACCCCCCATGCATGTGTGCATGACACCCCCTGCCCTGTGTAGCTCCCGCATGCATCCCCCCCATGCTTGCACAGCAGAGACATGAAAATCAGCTGGCCGGTGGGAGGCATACATGCATGTGCGGTGGAGCCGAGCTGGGGCGACAGCTCGCATGCCCACAGAGCGGGCTCTGTGTGCCACCTGTGGCACGTGTGCCATAGGTTAACCATCAAGGGTATAAGCCTTCATTAACAGAAGACTCCCATAGAGAATCCTGAAGGACAAGAACGGATACCAGGAATATGAAAAGGAATACTTCATATGTTGCAGAAACAAAATTCCATGCTTCCTTCTTCATTGGCCGGGCCACTAGTGGTTACAGTTTACCAGTGTTCAGATAATTTTTTATGCTCAGTTCTGATCTACATTAATAACCACTTAATAGTGAACGTTCCAGAGAATTAAACTGAGAAAAAAAGTTAAGTACGTACAACTAGGTGTATTCTATGCATCTTGAATTTGTATTTTAGTGGGACAAAATACTGAAACACCAAATTACATTTCTTTTTCTCTTCAGGTCCCATGAGAAAGCGTGGGAATAGATGAGTGCAAATCATTTGGGTGACCTTTAGTGTAACTTTCTCATTTTATTGTGAAATAAATTACATTATTTAAGGAAAGTGCTAAAATGCCATGAAATTTTCAACTGAACATTACTGCTTCAATAGATATATACACAATAACATACCCAAAATGGAAAGCACCTGTCATTTATATCAGATTTATATTTTAATTTTTACCCGCATTCCCCGTTATTATACAGTTTTCTTTAGCAACATTTAACCCAATTTTATGTGTTAGGTTTTTAAACCTATATAAGAAACTTAAGTGTATAAACATACATAATAGTCGTATAAGAAAAAAAATCTGCTAATTCTCAGTAATCTTTAGATTGTGGGCCAGGAACTTGTTTTTCTGATGTTTGGTTTTATTATTGCTGCAACTACCCAGTTGTGTTTTAAAAGACAGAAGGCCATATATGGTTTTTCTTAGCATACATAAATAAAGTTTGGTGGCACATGCTTTTCTAGCTTAAAATCAAGGGATCAAGCTGTTCTTGGAGTTCACAAAGGGAAATTAATGTTTTTCAAGGCACAGAGAAATAATAAAGCATAAATCAGTTGTAAGCCTACATTCAAAACACAGCTGTATTTGCACACAATTGAAAAAAGCCAGTCCCCCAAGTGAACAAATTTACATGTGTTACCCCAAGTTTATATTCGTTCCAGAAAGTTACACATCTAATAGTAAAACCGCCCCTTTCATATGTTCAGCAACAATTCCAATACATCAAGTGGAATCAGAAAGTTTTGCCTTATTATGTTTCTGGTTTTGTCCTTTATATCTTCAGATAAGATTAGCTTCAAAGCATCATAAATCACTGCAGTTGATTTAAATTCTGCTGAATTCTGGATACTCACCAAGAGGAGAGGTTAAGCAATAAACATGTTTTTCTCAATTTTTTCACGTTATATTGTTATATTGCAGAAAATAGATCATTATATTTTATATGCCTGTCATTAAATTGTGATTTTTTTTTGTATATAGCTGCCAAGAATCAGTGGTTAACTGATACTACATTCGATGAACTAATAATTGCAAATACATTTCAATTCATTCTAAGGGGTGAAAAAAATATGTTCCTCCTCAGTAGTATGATTTGACATAACAGCTACAACTTTCTACTTTTTGGCATTACTAAAAAGCTTGGTATAATAACACGTTGGGCCGTTTCAGTTTTCATATGGGAAAACAAAAGGAATGAACAATTGTTTTACATATTTTCTGTAATACAGAAAAAGAATTTCAAGCTCTACAGAAACACTAGCTTATAATCTTATAAAACTCATGTTATTCTTCCAGACGATATCAACTGTCCTAATGCGTTCCCACTGTGATATCTAGTTCTATTATATTATATATAATTTTATTGAATTATATATTCAATAAAAATGTTATGGGGGGAAAAGTCTTTTAGACATAACATGATTGGAACAATAAAATGAAGAGGTTGTCTACAATACATTCTATTCAGTGGTGGGATTCAAATAATTTAACAACTGGTTCTCTCCCCTAATGACCAGCTGGGTAGGTGTGGCTCAGTGGTCATGTGACTGGGTGGGCATGGCCAACTCAACGTCACGTCGATGGGCACTTCGCGTTAGCTGTTACAATGTAACAAGGGTTAACTGGAGAGGCAGTTTCTGGAAGCAAGGCAATAAAGATTAGGCTAGAAATAACACCAGAATGTTTCCTTCCTGCCTTCCTTGCAGGATTAGCCCTGTGAAGTGGAAGAAAACAAAAGGAAATTTCTTCCAACCACTGGTTCTCCGAACTGCTTAGAAAGTTAACAACCGGTTCTCTCGAATAGGTGCGAACTGGCTGAATCCCACCACTGGTTCTATCACAGTTCAAACTTATCTGATAAATACAACATGCACTTATATTATAGAAGCTCTGTGATGGCGAAACTATGGCATGAGTGCCACAGGTGGCACGCAGAGCCATATGTCAGGGCACGCAAGGCATTGCCCTGTCAGCTGACTTCGGCCTTCTTTTGATGTCATTTTTCACCCTCCAGAGGCTTCCAAAGATTCCGGAGCCCTAGGGACAAACCGGAAGTTCAGAAACGCTTCCCTGGAGGCTCCAGAAGGCTCCAGGGGCCGAAAACCGGCCCTATGGAAAAACCAGAAGTCACTTCCGGTTTGCTCATACGGCCGGTTTTTGACCTCAGGAGCCTTCCGGGAAGCCTCCTGGAGGTCTCTGAAATCTCCGGAGGGCAAAAAACAGACCTATGGGGAACCAGGAAGTTCGGGAATGGTGACTACATTCAAGTTATCTGATTCCTCACTCTGCACTTTGGGTTGTGTTCTTGTTAATTTTATCCCTACCTCTTTTCATCACCAATCATTTCACTGGCTGGGCATTCAGGAAAGATGTCATTAAAAATTGCAGATGCCTTGCATTTTGCTAAACCCAACTATTTGAAGGACCTTGAATCATACACAGCATATTGTATTTCCCACAGATGAAAAGAGGCAAGTTGTGGTTGACAACTTTTTCATACTTGGCTCCAGTTCTTTGGAGCGCTGCAATGATGCTTACGGTTAGATCTTTTAAGTTTTTTTAAGGCACTAAAATACACCTTTTACCCCTCCAGTGCACAGATATATAATAACACCTTTTCTTAACTTATTTATAGGAATCCTTGAAATAATTTTGGAAGTTTCAGGATTTTTTTTAAAAAACCCTGAAACTATCACAATATTTTTCATTCCAAAGCTACCCAATTCTCATTTTATGATAATTACAGCAAAACCAAAGCCGCAGCCAACAACTAACTGATTTGCAGTGTGTAAAAATCCCCACCTGGGAGCTGCCATTGCCCATTAAATTTTTAAAATGTGTTTGTTTTTTTTCTATCACAATCTCTCACGAAACCCTAATAACCTTTCACAAAACCTAATAACCGCTCACAAAGCCACAAGTGACAAAGACTGCACTAAAAACTCCATATTTTATTATTATGCTTTTAGAACTGATTGTAATATGACATAGTATAATTGCTGTTTTCATACTATTGCACTTAGTTTTAAATGCATACTTAAATAGTATTACTACTATTCCTTTTCATTCACAAACATTCCCACTGATTTTCATAAACTCCAGTCTAATTTTAATCCCCATGCTATCACACTCAATATCTTATTAACTATAATTTGTAAATGATCAGCTCAGCCGTTCAACCAATTTTTAAATTCCATCTGTTAATCTGTTCATTCCTTCATATAACTTCTCTTGTTTACTGTAAGCACTTTACTATAGTAAATAAAGTAAGTTCAAAATCTTTACCACTTCAGAGCAGAGTTCTGAAACAGATGATATGCTGTAAATAAATATATTGTCTTTAATAATACATCAGTTATCAATTTAAAAAAGGGTTTTTTTTTTAACTTTTCCATAAAATGCATGGTTTTAAGGCATGGAAGAGATATGGTCACAGACAACTGTTTTTTGGGAAAGTTTCATTTTTAAGGTGTGTATTTGTGTGAGAAAATAGTGTAATTACTGATAATACTTTTAGATATTCATTGAGCAAAATAATGCAAGAAGGCCAGACAAGATAAATATTTAATTGCATAAGAAAATCCAAGGAATTAAACTTAATTTTAATTGGGAAAATTTAGTTCATCACCTCATATCCAAATAATTTAATTCTAGATTATAACAAACCTAATGCTCTACAGTTGTAGAGCTGGAATAAATGAAAAAGGATATCAGTGTATTTCAGTGGTGGGTTTCAAAAGTTGTTCGAACCTACTCTGTGGGTGTGACCTCTTTTGTGGGAGTGGCTTGCCACCCATGTGACCGGATATGAAATTATGAATTAGTACTTAGGTCAGTCCAAATAGCTATTCAGAAACTCTGGCATTGAAGCATGCAAGTCTTAAAACTGTCAAGTTACAAGACTTTTGCACCCCTAACCCTTTAGAAAAAAAAAACTAGGGGTCTTCAAACCTGACAGCTTTAAGACTTGTGGACTTCAACTCCCAGAATTCCTCCTCCAGTCACGTTGGCTCAGGAACTCTGGCATTGAAGCATGCAAGTCTTAAAGCTGTCAAGATCCTTGCACCTCTAACCCTTTAGCAGTGGTGGGTTTCAAAAAATTTTGGAACCTCTTCTGTAGGTGTGGCCTGCTTTCCGGGTCCACTGGTAGAACCTCTTCTAACCGGTCCGGTAAATTTGACGAACCGGTTCTACCGAATAGGTGCGAAGTGGTAGAAACTCACCTCTGGTGTATTTGTTTGGAAATCACTACTAAAGGAAAATGTTTGCAGTTCTGTTCTTAAGACCCTTTCTTGATATTTTACAGAGAACTCTACTGAAATATAAACTATTATCCTGTTCATCTTTCAAAAAGGCATTCAGACACATCAACAAAAGACTAGTTACAGTTATCTAGAGAATTAAAAAGAGATGTGGTGGCTTAGTAGCTAAGACACTGATCTTGTCGATCAGAAAAGTCAGCAGTTCAAATCCGCGTAATGGAGTGATTTACTTGTCCCAGCTTCTGCCAACCTAGCAGCTCGAAAGCATGTAAAACAGGCAAGTAGAAAAAATAGGGACCACCTTTGGTGGGAAGGTAACAACGTTCTGTGCATTTTTGGCGTTTAGTCATGCCACTAGACCACAAAGACGTTGTCAGCCTCTGCTTTGCTGTTGCTTCGGCTGCCATGAAAGGGGGAGGGAGGGCATGGTATTTGGGAGGGGTTACTCATTGTGCTGGAGGAAGGTTCTGGAGTTCAGCTGCCTGTCGGACTACGCGTGCATAGGAGATTCCCGCCAGGACTAACGGCACTGACATTCCATCTTCGTGATGCCTTTTGAAGTTATCTCACACCTGACACTTGGGAGACTTATGATTGGACTGTAGCTGTGATGCCCAGGGGTGGGGAATGGGCTATTCTATATATCAATCGCTTTCGCGCCTAAATAATCAGACTTCGCTTCGCTATGCCTTTAATCATTTATAATTAGTAAAAGTACACTTGATTTCTACACATGGAGTCTCCTGGTCTTCTTTCCTAATTATCTAATGGAGAGGTTCTGACAGACGTCTTCGAACAGCACAAGCTGTTCGGCTTTGAAACAAAGATGAGCACCGCCCCCTAGGGTCAGGAACAACTAGCACATATGTGCATGGGGAACCTTTACCTTTACCTTAGAGAATTCAAATCCCTAGAGGCTAAATGCTGACCACTTAAGAGCATCCAAAAGGAGAGGCTATTTGCAGCCTATTGTGTATATTTCCTTTAGTCCAGGAAGGAGATAATAGGTCTAATAGCTATTATAGTTATAGACACATGAAAGATAAAGTAACAATTGCTACTATTTAAATGGAGCCACAGAAGAAAAAAAAGGCTTCTTGCAACTCAAGGATAATTTTGCTATCCCTGTGTTTATATTAGATTAGAAAGCGAGAAGGAGAAAAAGTTATTTTTCCCCAAAAAATTGAAACACCTGCAGAAAAAAATAGATCCCATTTGCAGCCTATATATACTGCATGTGCAAGGAAATAAGTTGTGTCTTCAAACATAAAGCAGCAGTAACGTTAATATTTCTTTCCTGAAGATGGAAAGAACGGGGAAAAAAATACATATTATTCCACAAAGCAATAGAAGCAATTGGCAGTACTGTATGGAAATAGAAATAGTAGAGTGACCATGTTTTTCATAAAGAAAGAATTAGAATAATAAATGTTTGAGCCAATGAGGCCCATTGGAGGTAGTAGGGGTGAAACTCAAAAGCAAATGTTTTACAGATAGTCCTTGTCTTACTTATGAAATAAGTAAGTAAAATAAAATAAATAAAAATAGGCTTTACTTATTGTGTTGTGGCCCACCAGCAGCCAGTAGAGCTGGCGGCAGATTCAGACAGTGAGGAGGGTTGGGGAGGAAGATGGGCCAGTCCTGGAGTCTGGGGAAGGCTCTGATGAGGGCTCTGTGTCAGAGGCAGAGATGGGGCCAGGGCCATCCGACACTTATCAGCTCCCTTCGGAGTCGGATATCAGTGGGACAGAAGAACAGCTGGAGCCTGTTTCTGATGTGTGCATGTGCAGAGCTGCCAGGAGAAGGGAACAGCTAAGGAACAAGGGCTGACCCGGGACTAAAGCACAGGTAGAGAGTGAATGGCCCCTTCCATAAAGAATAAAGAGGAGCAAAGTGGGAGGGGAGTTTGCAGAGACAATTAATTCACTTAATTGGTTCGTGACTCTCAAAGACTCCCTGCCAAGTACAGCGTTGCATTTTGAAGATATCGGCCTGGCAGCTCTCCAAGTCAGATAAGGTCTGTGACTGTAAATTCGCCTTTGAAAGACTTTGCTGGATGTGAATGAGAGGAATTCACAGTAACTTAATAAAAAGGGGTTTTGTCAGGACAAGGAGTCTGCTTCGTAGTTTGGGGAAACCTAGGTCGGAACAGATTGTCTTACTTATGCTGAATGTCCCTTCTGGTCATCATAATATGTCACATTCCCTCTCTGGTCTCATAATATCACTCTGAGCATTTCTGACTGATTGCAGTATCCCAGGGTCACACAGTTGTGGTTCGCAATGTTTTTTTGTCAGTTTCCAGCATTTGTTTTATGGTGTAGCAAAATTCAACTCTGTGATTCATTTAACAACTTCCATAAAAATGGTCATAAAGCCAGATCTAGACATATGGATGCAGTCACACGAGGGACAGGACTTACAACTGAAATTGTAATCCCAGTTGCAATGGTAAATCAAGGACTACTTGTAACATTTGATCTCAGTTTAAAAAAAATATGCCATCTGAGAAGCATCAAATCCAAATTCCACTCGATAAACTACTTGTCACCCCTGGAGGCCATCTTTTCGTTGGAACTTCAGGGCTGCCACATTTAGTGCCTGGGAAAACAGGAGGAGAATTTGCAAGGAATTGGTGAAGATATATAGCCATAACAACATTCTTTTCTCTGAGAGTCAAGGACATTCAGCCTGCACCTCGATGGGAGTGACTGGGGGTTGTCTCCAGTTGGGACGGTGGATTGATTGGATCATGTGACGGACATATGGGCACAGGGGATGGCTCTTTGACTTCATTTTGGGTGGGGAAAACCTGGGAACTTTCAGATTCGGATTTTCCCAGATGTGCCAATATGGCATCTCTAATAAAATGGATCTTTGAGGAATTACTAGGCTTGGAGTCTCCTTTAGTTGAGAGTATTACTTGGAATTACTCTCCTTTCCACTTGTTGATTCTCCCAATACTTTGATCCAAAATAAATTCATGTTGTCCCCTATTAAATTAGAAACCAGTAGAACAGCTGAACAATAAAAGCAAAAAAAAAAGGAAGCCAGCAAGTTGGAGAAAGTCAACTTCTCCAAAAATAATATACACAAGATGTTGAGAGCCGGACAGCTGAGGTAGGAAAAGTAAGTTCCATAATATATGGCTTTTGGATGAAAGCAAAGTGATGGAAAGGAAGAATGGCATTGTAGAAAAAGCATGCACTGCGCAGGGGCACAACTGTTCTCTGTGTGCTGAAAAATAAGCACAAAAGATTTGTAAAATATGCCTAAATTCAAAGAGAAAGGTGATAAAAGGTGTAATGAAAATAATGAGTATAATGAAAAATCAAAATGGATGAATAGGGAAGAGGTTTACAGAAAAACATACGCTGAAGATTTTCAGATCTCAGAAGAGGTTTCCATAGGAGCAACTATTTTATGAACATCTTACAGAGACAGTCGCCTCTCGAACACCTTAATAAGTTGCCTTGACATAAACACTGCTCGCAAATTGAGTTATCTGTTGGGAAATAAGAAATTAAAAACAAAAAGGAATGGAAACGAGTAACTTCAATAAGCGGACTTGACTCACTACCTTTAAGTGGTTTAAGTGGCACAGCAATTTCAGTATGCCTAGAAATACATAATTAAAAACAAAGTAAAATAAATTTTGTATTTCCCACTGATTAAAGCAGAGGCATGAAATTGATATTCAGAAATAAATAGCTTAATACATCCATCCTAATCTTTGTGTATAAGTCTAGCTGTATTTGACATGACTAATAGTTATGGTGACACTGGGGACTCCTCCTAGTAGGATATCTCTTTGCTGTTAACGAGAAACTAATATTTATCCAAATGATATTTTTTATGCATCATCTACTTCATTCGAATTAGTGACTGGTAATTAAATAATAATAAACGGAGAGCAAGTGTTAAAAAAAAGGCAAAAAAGAGAGAAACTAATTGCTGAAATTCACAATGATGCTCTTTATCGTGGCACGACAAAACCGTGCTCGACTAAAGCGTGCCCGATTAAACCGCGTCGCTGATGTCATCAGCAGAGCGACAACAGCGAGTGTGGAGAAAAAAGGGCGCTTTAAATAGCGCTTTGAAAGCAAGCCGATTCAAGGTAAGGGTTAGGTTTAGGGTTAGGTTTAGGGTTAGGTTAAGGGTTAGGGTTAGTGTTAGGTTAAGGGTTAGGGTTAGGTTAAGGGTTAGGATTAGGTTTAGCGTTAGGTTAAGGGTTAGGTTTAGGGTTAGGTTTAGGGTTAGGGTTAGGGATAGGGTTAGATTTAGGATTAGGTTTAGGGGGGTTAGGTTTAGGTTTAGGGGTTAATTTTAGCTTTAGCGTTTACAGCGTGCTTTTTTCTCCGTGCTGTTGTCGCGCTGTGATGATGTCAGCTATGCGGTTTCATCGAGCGCGCTTTAGTCGAACACAGTTTTGTGGTGGAACCGCTCTTTATATTACGAATAAGCATGCTTTTTTGGCATTCTGTTTATTTGGGTAAGGTAGAAAACAGGGCAAAGGAACAAAATTGGCATATGCCGTTATCTGATCCACCAAAGAAAGACAGAAAGGGAAAGCATGCAAAGCTAACAATAACAAACAAGCATCCATGCTCTGCAGATGTGTCAGCACAGAAGACATGATTTGAAACATCAGTGTGCTTTTTTTCCAAAGTACAGAATGCCAAAAGTAAAAACATTTCTTATGTGTGCAGTGACCTTTAAAAATCAAAGTTCAGTCAATGAATACCTCTGGGGCAAAACTGAGATTGTAAATGTCATTACAATCATGTTTGGGCAATGTTGACCAAACCATGAAGCTATACTACCAATTGTTGTCAACTGACTTAAGAGTTGAGATAAAGACATGCCAAGGTCATGCAATCCAACCCAAGCAAAATTGTATCTCTCAAGTTTAGTTTCACACAGCTTTTCGTTTTTCAGACTTCATGTTTTGTTCCAATTCTGTATTGTTTTTTTTTTCCAAGACTGACATGAAAAAGTATACTCCTTTCCACTTTTTTTGCAGACTTCTCCTTTGATCATCCCAGTACTTACATATTTATCATATTTATCTTTGGCTGGATTCAAAAGAACGGGGCAATTTCCATTGGGTTCACAATCTTCCCTTTTTAGAGAGAGATGTAGAAAAGTTTGCAGTGCCCAAAGACCTTGGAAGAAGCAGATTATCTGCACCTTGGTGATTCAGATCTTATTATAATACTGAGCAGGGGTGGGCTGCTATGGGTTCGCCTGGGTTTAGGAGAACCCGTAACTAACAATATGGCCAGTTCGGATAACCTCCAAATCCCACTCCTGGCTGGCCCCACCCTACCTGTACCACCCCAACTCTCCCCTCCCATGAGTCTCCACACAGCCCATTTTGGATGAGAGGTAAGTGCAGGCCCGGTGTGGAAGCTCAGGAAGGGGGGAAAACAGGCTTCCCAGAATTTCCAGAAGGCCAGAAATGGGCCCTTTTCCAGCCTCCGGAAGGTCTCTAGAGCCTAGGGGAAGCAGTTTTGGCCACACAGAGCCTTGAGGGAAACCTCCAGAGCCTAGGGAAGGTGAAAAAGCCTTCCCCCTCGCCTTGTTGCAGGAGACCGACTAAGCTACCCCCACCATGGCCACGCCCACCAAGCAACCAGGCAGAGAACCCGTTGCCGAAAACCCCTGATACTGAGATAGGGTTGACCTACATCTCAGGAAACTTTGGCAGTACTGAGATGGAGGCATATGTGATGGTGATGTAGGTATGATCTTAGGAGACAAAAAGAAGAGCTACTGACTAGATAACTGTTGTGACTCAGCAGAAGTTTGCTGTGAGTTGAGTCGGGATGCAGGAATAACAATGCAGCTGGGGCTCGTTAGTGTGGTCTTCTGGAGATAAAAGGACTGATGGTGCCACGCCCTGGTTGCAGAAGTCAACGTTCACTCGTTCATTCGTGGTTCATCATTCATCGGTTGTGGTTTGTTTGTGAGAGGCACTTGGATAAGTGATTTGCTTTCTGTAACCCTGATTCAAAGAGACACTTGGAGAAGTGATTTGATTTCTTTCTGTACACCTGGTTTGGCCGTAAGAGATCTTTGTTTTTGCATTCTGTTATCTTCTTGCCCAAGACTTTATTTATGTTTAATTGTGGGCTCGGAGCCAGCGTGAGCCAGGACTGATAAAGTTATTTCCTTTTAAGTGTGTCTGCCTGTCGTCTTTGAACGAGCGGAGGAGGGGGGTCAGAACAGATAAGTATCAGATTAGAGGTAGCTCAGTCCACAGAAAGAATGGAGTCATGGCAGATATAGTCAAAAATGAGAGAAATGGGGGGAAGGGGTTGCCTAAAGGCCAATGAGGCTGGTGTGAGTCCTCTGGGGTTTTGGGAACCCACCAAAATTTTAGGCAAAGCTACTAGATATAACAGCTTATCGGAAATGTCTTAATGAACAAAACTGAACATATTTCTTAATATGTGTATTCACATATTTCTGTCTGGTCTACTAGCAAGACTGAGAAAACTCAGAAGAGTACTCTTAAATACTCAAAACTCCTCGTTCTTACTGGACACTATTTAAATATTTAGAACCTATAACAATCCTTTTTGGAGTGCTAATTTCAATTTAGATTATCTCCTTTTTTTGTTCTCTTTTTCTCTTTTTACCACCTTATTCCCTACAATAGATCTGTTACTACATTTTATAAACCAAAGGTTTATCGGAAATTATACAGACTGTAAGATTTCTATCATTCCACAATTAATTTAGAGTTCAGAATTAATGAGTTTTAACGTGTTCAAAATGTGCTTAGCTATTTCAATTACAGTTTGAGATCCCATCTTCCTAATTTAGAAATAAACGGCTTGTCAACGTTCCAAATCTCGTCCAGAATTAAATCAGAGTTCAAGGCATAGCTTCCGTCAAAGTTCCAATTTAATAAGAGAGACATGTTGGTACAATCTGTGGGAACCCAAATCTGAAAGCTTCCTGGGTTTCCACCCAGTTGAAAGTTCATGATCTTGTCATGAACACAAGCTCATCACATGGTCCAATCTTCCTCTGCCACGTTGGCAGTTCCACCCATCTAGTTCCAGTCAGAGACACAGAATTACCTTGATTTCTAGAAAGGAATTTTTCATTTTGAAAAACAAACACATTCTACTCCTTATTATTCCCCACTCCCAATTCCCCACTAATGAACAGCATAGTAAAGAAAGAGAAAGTGTGTGTGGCAGGCCAAAGATCCTAAAAGGAATATAACTGCAGGCTTGACAGGGCTCCTATCAGGAGACCCTTGACAAACTTTGAAGAACTAGCATTGCAATCTTTTACAGCCAACTAATATTTTGACATATCTCCAAATTATATAATATCAGAGAACAAACACATGGACCTCTTATTTTTCTGAAAATGGCTTTGGAAAATTTTTTCCAAAAAGAAATTAAGAATTAAAAGTAGGATAAAATGTAGATATGTAAACTAGGGTCATCATCCTTAGCACAAATAAAAGAGAAATATCTTATACTATTTCAGTTAGTACAGGCAGTAGCAATAGCAATAGCAGTTAGACTTATATACCGCTTCATAGGGCTTTCAGCTCTCTCTAAGCGGTTTACAGAGTCAGCATATTGCCCCCAACAACAATCCGGGTCCTCATTTTACCCACCTCGGAAGGATGGAAGGCTGAGTCAACCCTGAGCCGGTGAGATTTGAACAGCCGAACTGCAGAACTGCAGTCAGCTGAAGTAGCCTGCAGTGCTGCATTTAACCACTGCGCCACCTCGGCAGTCCTTGACTTATGACCACAATGGGCCCAAAATTTCCATTGCTAAGCAAGCCAGTTGTTAACTGAGTTTTGCTCCATTCCATGACCTATTTTTACCACAGTGGTTAAGCAACTCATTGCAATTGTTAAGTTAATCAGGTGGTCATTAAGTGAATCTGGCTTCCTCCATTGATATTGTTTGTTGAAGCCAACTGTGATGGTTACAAATGGTGATCACATGACCCAGGACAGTGCAATTGTCTTCCAGTTGCCAAGCATCCAAATTTTGATCACATGGCCATAGAGATGCTGCAATGGTCATTGTGTGAAAAACAGCCATAAGTCACTTTTTTTTCAGTGCTGTTGTAACTTTGAACAGTCATTAAATGAATGGTTGTAAGTTGAGGACTACGTGTATATAACTCCTTATAAAATAGCATTCAAGGGACACGGTGGTTCAGTGGCTAAGGTGCTGAGCTTGCCCATCAGAAAGGTTGGCAGTTTGGCAGTTTGATACATCCTATCATAACCAAGATCCCAATTCAGTTTTGAATAAATCTCGGAACTTAATACAATGCTTTAAATTTGTAAACTACTATGACAGTGGCAAGAGATAGTGGCAAGAGACTGGAATAAATTTTAAATTCATACATTCAGAATGGATATACTCCTTTCTTTCTGTTTTTATCCTACCTGTCAATTACTACTTCAGCTTCAAGCGCAATAATACACCGGCAAACAATGGATGCAAACTCAAGATAAACCGCTCCAAACTTGATTGCAGAAAATACGACTTCAGCAACAGAGTGGCCAATGCCTGGAATGCACTACCTGACTCTTTTGTTACATCTTCAAATTCCCATAACTTCAACCTTAAACTGTCTAGCGTGGATCTCACCCCTTTCCTAAGAGTTCTGTAAGGGGGCGTGCATAAGCACACCAGAGTGCCTACCATCCATGTCGTATTGTCCCCATTTATTCGTACCCATTTCCTGTGTTCATGTCCATGTTTATACTTATACCTGTTATCTCGTACATGTTAAACAAAATAAATAGATATAATAATAGCAGTAGACTTATATACCGCTTCATAGGGCTTTCAGCCCTCTCTAAGCGGTTTACAGAGAGTCAGCATATTGCCCCCAACAATCCGGGTCCTCATTTTACCCACCTCGGAAGGATGGAAGGCTGAGTCAACCCTGAGCCGGTGAGATTTGAACCGCTGAACTGCTGATCTAGCAGTAGCCTGCAGTGCTGCATTTAACCACTGCGCCACCTCGGCTCGGATATATAGATATCTATTTAGAGTTACAACCCCCGGTATGCCCAAATATGGGAGGAAGTTCATTACTTCCATTCCAGATCTATACTAGTCTCCCTTTATTTATTTATCAGCACAAATACAACACATTTGTAAAAGGCAACAGTAAAAATATTGGGTTTCTGTCTGGATGGTCTCTTGTGACGAGCCGATGGACAGAGAATGGAAGTATTGAACTTCCTCCCAGATTTGGGCATACCGGGGGTTGTAACTCTAAATAGATACCTTTCTCCCTGGCTTAGCTGATAAGGAGTCGAACTCTGTGGCTTAGTGGTTAACACATCTGCCTAAGATGCAATACAGCACAGGTTCGAATCCCAGTAAGGGTATGGCTAGCTGATGAGAGCTAAATAGCTTGAAATAGATCTATACTAGTCTCCCTTTATTTATTTATCAGCACAAATACAACATAGATAGATGGATGGATGGATGGATGGATGGATGGATGGATGGATGGATGGATGGATAGATAGATAGATAGATAGATAGATAGATAGATAGATAGATGGATGGATAAGGGGGAGGAAAGCTTATATAAACTGCTTCAATTTGACCATTTTAATTTAGTAGAAGCTACTTTAGAAATTTCTTGCTTGATTTGTTGTAAATAAATGGAATGTTGAAAACAAAAACAGAAGTAAAATACCAGTTTTTAAAAGGTGTATTGATTAAACAATGAACAAGACCCAGATTACTTCTCTTTTCCTAGATGCTAAAGGACTGTCTCTTCAAAGAAATGAAACTTCCTTTTCTTCTGAAAATTGACAGGAGGGAGTACTGAAATAGCATCCCCTGGGAGACCCATATGTCTTACACCCCAATGATGTTCAAAAGGCATTGTAAACTTGGCTGATTCCTGATCTTGTAGAATTTTATTCAGTTAAGTATCTTCTGTCTCCAGATGCATAAGAGGCTTGTTCTCATAGTTTTATTGCTTTGAATCTTGTAAATCACACAGAATTTTATAAAGTTTGCTGGCCCGTAATAGAATAAATCTATCTTATCATGGTGAATTATTTAGAGGCAGTTTATTTGAAGGATTACAAGTATATATGCACTTTAAATGCACTTTCTTGGATCTTAAGATCAGTCATGGAGACAATGAATATGGGCCATTTTCAAGATGGATCAGTCGCTAATATAGAATTTTCAAGAAATATCTACTCAGACATATAAATTTAACTCCATCAATTTTGGGGCTTAAAGGGGCTTTTGAAACTCATTTAGTTTGAACTCCTGAGATGATAATTTCTGAGTTTTTGTTGGTGCCACTTTGAATAGAGTTTTCTTGTTTAAAGGCTTTTTCTTACTTGCACTTACACTTTAGGATTATGATATGTTTTCATGATTTCTGAACTGCAGGCCCCAAAGCTACAACCTCCAACTGAAAAAGAATTAGTTCTTCACAAATTCTGTAAGATTAAAACAAGAGTTTAACTAGCTAAGGCTTAATTAAGCATTAAGGGGGGAAAGGGCTCCATCGGAAGTAATGCTCTTTTCAAGTACTGTATATTCAAGTTTTCTTTTACAAAGCGAACACTTCACATTATCCTTATTTTTATACCATTACCAGTCTTCCCAACATCTGTCTTTCCAGAGTGCCAGCAAGTAAATTGAATTATCATGCAGACAGAAGTACAAGCAGATGTTCCAATCAGAGCTTCAGAAGTAACAGTAATAATTGAAATTTATTAGTCAATAATGCTTCTTAAATAGCACTTGGTACTTCAAAGAAACCGAGTCTCTTCATCTGGATCTTGCTGAAAAGCCTCCAAGTGCTAACTAAGTGACCTTCCCTGTCAAAGCACTTTGGAAAGGAAATAAAACTAATTATAATCATGACTACCATACACTTATTTATGCATTAATGAGCAAGAGAAATTACGCTGAAGTCACTTGTTAACATTCCAAACCATATTACGCACAAAGGAACTGCTTATTGTAGAAGACAGATAATGGTCAAGGGTTTAAAATCCCCATGAGGCAGGCAGCGGGGAAGTTAACAAAATAAATAGCAATAGCAATAGCAGTTAGACTTGTATACCGCTTCCTAGGGCTTTCAGCCCCTCTCTACGCGGTTTACAGACTCAGCATATCGCCCCCACAATCTAGGTCCTCATTTTACCCACCTCGGAAGGATGGAAGGCTGAGTCAACCTTGAGCCGGTGAGATTTGAACCGCTGAATTGCTGAACTAGCAGTCAGCTGAAGTGGCCTGCAGTACTGCACTCTACCCACTGCGCCACCTCGGCTCTTGGTCTATTTTCATTCCAGAATTTGTTATTTCAAGAAAAATACAGGTAGTTCTCAACTTACGACCACAATTGAGCCTAAAATTTGTGTTACTAAGTGAAACATTGGTTAAGTGAGTTTTGCCCCATTTTAGAAACTGCCTTGTCACAGTTGTTAAGTGAATCACTGCAGTTGTTAAATTAGTAACATGGTTGTTAAATGAATCTGGCTTCCCCCATTGACTTTCCTTGTCAAAAGCTTGCAAAGATGGGACATTGCAACCATCATAAATATGAACCAGTTGCCAAGCATTTGAATTTTGATCATGTGACCAAGGGGGCGCTACCATGATCATAAGTTTGAAAAATGGTAGTATGTTTTTTTTCCAGTGCTGTTGTAACTTTGAACAGTCACTTGTGACTCAGCAGAAGTTTGCTGTGAGTTGAGTCGGGATGCAGGATTAACAATGCAGCTGGGGCTCGTTAGTGTCATCTTCTGGAGATAAAAGGACTGATGGTGCCACGCCCTGGTTGCAGAAGTCAACGTTCATCGTTCATGGTTTGTTTGTGAGAGACACTTGGATAAGTGATTTGCTTTGTAAGAGATCTTTGTTTTTGCATTCTGTTATCTTCTTGCCAGAGACTTTCTTTATGTTTATTTTGGGCTCGCAGCCAGTCTGAGCCGAGGACTGATAAAGTTATTCCCTTTTAAGTCTGTCTGCCTGTCGTCTGTTAACGAGCGAAGAAGGGGGGACAGAACAGATTGACTTCTGCCACCAGGGTGTGGCACCATCCATCCTTTTATCTCCAGAAGACGACACTAACGAGCCCCAGCTGCATTGTTAATCCTACATCCCGACTCAACTCACAGCAAACTTCTGCTGAGTCACAAGTCACTAAATGAATTGTTGTAAGTTAAGGACTACCTGTACTATTTCTGACCTCACCACTTTAATGAGGAAAGAATAGTATGGTTTTAAAATGATGCACAGGACAACAACCTAAAGAAAACCAAGCAGGAAGGTACTTGGTGTAAGAAATGCTACTTATGGAACAATGACAAACAATAAATGTGAACAGTTGTTAGAAAGATTGTTTGCCCTAAGTACAAGAAAGAGAATGAGTTATTAAAGTGAAGGTGATACAAGAAACGATAAACTAATCAACAATTCCAACTGCACAAGCTTCTGTTTTCTACCAGTTCCTTGATTTCATCTACTACTGTACACCTGTTTTATTTTATTATTGGTCCTATGTTGGATAGAAAACAACAATATTGGCAGTGGAAGTTTTTGAGACAACAGAAGCATGGAAAATTTATTGGGTGAACTTGAACACAATACAGCTAGTCTAAATTACATTCCATTAAATATTGTTTGAAATGTGATTGGCCTCAAACCTGCTGGCCTTTAAAAGGGCCCTAAAAACTGTTCTCCACTCAAGTGCTAGCCAGTTGTCCCTAAACAAATAGTAATTGTGATTTCCAATATTTTATTTTGCTATGATTTATGATGTTATCATTTTCCTTTGTATTTGGTGTTTTAAACCTATGTTATCTATTCAGAATCATCTGGCAGCCATTGAATTAATGAACAAATAAATAAATAAGTCTGACCTATAAAGCATTAATTTACACAGCACAATCCTCATATGCTGTTTACAAAATTGAAGGGGGGAAAACCCAACATCTGTATAAAAGTGGACCTCTTGTTTCTTTTTAAAATAGGAACACCGATAAATAACTGGAAGACTTGGATTTGTCATCAATTCTTCAGGATTTAGCATTTCAAATAATCTTACTTTTGACGGTAGCAGTCCGAGTGCAGTTGTATAGGATAGCCAGTTCTCCAAACACCTTCCCAGGCCCCATAGTGCACAGCTTTACTCCTTCTTTTGTAACCTCAACCTTTCCATCTGTCAACAAAAGAACAGAGATGAATGTCACAAGATTATCAGATTTTCCATAGGTTTTTTCTTTATCGTATTCTCTAAATACAAGTAAAGAGACGTCATAGAAGTTAAGCATTTCAGTGCTGAAGCACTACTGTATTTAAGAGGTGTACCATCCATATTACCCTGTTTCCCTGAAAATAAGACCTCCCTGGATAATAAGCCCAATCAGGCTTTTGAGCACATGCGCTAAAATAAGCCCTCCCCCTTAAATAAGCCTTCCTCAAAAATATTGCAACACAGCAGCAGCCATGAGGTGACCATGATTGCCGCCTCCTGCACCTCAAAAATAATAAGTCCTCCCCAAAAATAAGGCCAAGTGCTTATTTCGGGGCTCAAAAGAAAATAAGACCCTGTCTTATTTTCGGGGAAACACAGTATGACACTTGAAATGGCATAATCATAGACTGGACACCTTTTGGCTGCAAACAGTTGCATTAAGCAGTAGTAAAACATATTACATGTTGTGAGATTGGATAGGAACTATAATATAAAATTTTGAAAGGAATTTTTTACTCATTTTCAAAAAAATATGAAAAAAGATATTATAAAAATAAAACGTTTTCACTTCCTTTAAACAACTTACATTTTAGGGTATATTTGCATTCCACAATATGTTTGCTTTCTTAACGCAAATATATATATATTTGAAATGATAATTAGTTATTCAAGATCTTACATGCAGGCATGGCTAGAAAGGACTGCTTTCTATATACTGTTTTGAATTAAAATGATAAGATGACATGAACAATTCATTTTCAAAAAATATGAGATCCATATATTGTGTACACTGCTAATGATGAAGATTAAAGGTAAAGATTTATACTAATGTATATTTTTTTTATTTAGATCTGCCTATTTGTTATAAATACGGTTTCTTCATTCTTTGTTCTTTTTTTTAATTTATTAAAGGAAATCACTGTACCATTTTTGGTGGAAAATATCTAATTATGCCACACTGGAAGAGAATCTTGCAACAGATTCCAAGAAAGCATACAATCTTGAACACTTGACGTTGTGAACATCACCAAGAAATCCAAAAAGCGATAAGATAATTTTCATTGACTATACATTATTTGTCTACATATGTATATATGAGAGTGAAGCTACAGTCATATATTCACTTTAATTATTTATTTAATCAGTCTTTTAATTACCTCCTCCTCTTCCTCTGCCCTTCCACTTTTTCTTATAGATTTTTTTTTTATTTGATTTTAACTTTATTTGTATGCCGCCCTTTTCCCTGAGGGGACTCAGGGCGGCTCACAATTCAGGGGGAGGGAAGCACAAAACATGCTATACACATAAAGACAATACATCGTTAAAAAGCACAACAATCATACTATTCGGCTGGGGTTGAAATCTTTAGCCCCAGGCCTGTCGGGACAGCCAGGTTTTAAGGGCTACGCGGAAGGTCTGGAGGGTGGTGAGGGTGCGAATCTCCACGGGGAGTTCGTTCCATAGGGTCGGAGCAGCCACCGAGAAGGCTCTCCTCCGGGTAGTTGCCAGACGACATTGACCGGCTGATGGAATTCGGAAGAGGCCTAATCTATGGGATCTTATTGGCCTAGTGGAAGTAATTGGCAGTAGGCGGTCTCTCAAGTACCCAGATCCAATACCATGAAGGGCTTTGTAGGTGATAACTAGCACCTTATAGAGAATGATGCAGTTTGAAAGATGTTTTCTGGGAAGGACAGATATATCCTTAATAGCATTTAGCTATAGCACTTGGACTTACATAGAGCTTCAGTGTTTTACAGCCCTCTCTAAGCAGTTTACAGAGTCAGCATATAGCCCCCAACAATCTGGGTCCATATTTTACCAACCTTGGAAGAATGGAAGGCTGAGTCAACCTTCAACTGGTCAGGATTGAACTCCTGACTGTGGGCAGAGTTTGGCTGCAATACTGTATTCTAACTATTGCGCTACCACGGGCTTAATAAAGGAGCATATAGCCTAAAAGTTGGACTTGACTATAATGATGGTCAATTACTTCCAACTACATATTTTACAGTTTCTTGTTTATTCTTAATATTAGATTCAATCGCTCCTGTGGGAGCAAGAGTGAAGTTAGAGGGGTAGGGGACTGGATTTTGTTTACAAAGTTGAGAATCTTTTATGCGCCTTCTTAAAGCTTCAGAAAAAGAGATGTGGTACACTAATAATCTACAGTGAAATTCAGCAGACTTTATTGTATGCACTCTGGTTGAAATATGGTTTAAAGCTGATATACGGATTCATCTAAAACCATAGTGCACTTGAACAGTAGGTACAGCTACAAAAAACTGACTTTCAGAATATGATCAAAAGGCATCATGAAAAGGTGAGAAATCTCTTATAAACTGTAACCTTTGGAGTTATTGATTTCTCAAAAAAAAAAAAAATTGTAGTCTACAATAGTAGATTTCTTCTTTACTGCTGCCTCTATTTCTTATGAACATTTGAAAGAACTTGCTATCAACTCTAACCACAGCTCCCTGCAGTTTAGTACTGTATAGTCACTGCCAAGAGCAATAATTATCCACAATCCAAAAGATTTCCACAATAACTGCCATGGTGTGATGCTGGCAACTTCTTCACACAAAGAATATGATCTACCACACAGCTAAACTTCTTTTCCAGTTGATAAATGGAAACGGCCGAGATGTATAAAATGCAATATGTGTCACAAATACACTAGATGTAGTGCCTGCGTGTAATTAAAGGCAAATGAATGTTACTCATAAATTAAACTCTGTGCATGCGATTAAAATCAACTAATGATAGCAATAAAAGTAACCTGAATGTTAATAAAATAAAGGAGATTGTTGTAGATTTTAAAAAGAGCTGGCATAGTCATACTCCACTCAGTATCAAGATGCAGCTGTAGAGATGGTCAACAGTAGTAAGTATCTGGTGGTGCAGATAACTAACAATCTGAACTGGTCTCTCCACACGTCACCCTTAGTGAAACGTGGAAATCAGTGTCTTTATTTCCTGTGTCAGATGAGGAGAGCACATCTTTCTCCTTCTATCCTGAGGCACGATTGAGAGGGCTTTAACGAACTGCATCACTGTTTGGTTTGGTGATAGCAGTGCCTCAGATAGAAAGTCCATAAAGAGAGTGGTAAGGACAGCTGAGAAGATTATAGGAAGTGGCAACTTGCTTCCTTTATTCAGGATGCTGCTTATAAGCGCTATAAGCATTGTTAGAGACGCCACACATTCACTTTAGGGTCTGTTACTGTTACTCCCCTCTGGGAGGAGTTTTCGAAATATTTCTAGCAGGACTTCCTGATTCTGTAATAGTTTTGTTTCCTATGCCATCCATCTGGTAAACTCAGAAGATTCGTTTTTCTCACCATGTACATTTATACATCCGAAGTAGACTGTGTTGTTTCTGAGTCATATAATATATATGGGTATATGGATATATGCGTATTTATTTATTTATTTATTTATTTACTTATCTATTTATTTATTTATTTATTTATTTATTTATTTATTTATATTTTTGTCATGTTTATGTAGTATATATTGGAGATGCAATGAAATTTCATTTTAATGTATGCCAATTAGTGTACATTTAAAGTGACAATAAAGTTATTGTCTATGATCTAAGTCTAAGTCTAATGTGTCAAATATTTTGATCGCTAGTAGTTGAAATGCTATAGAGTCAGAGAAATTAATTATAGTTCTGCCTGTTTTTGATAGATTTTATATCTTTAAATAACCATTTGGAAATGCCATTATCAGAATTTTTGATAGCTGTGTGAAGATCAGAGGTGGGTTCCTACCAGTTCGCACCTATTCGGTAGAACCGGTTCATCAAATCTACTGAACCGGTTAGAAGAGGTTCCACCAGCGGACCCGGAAAGCAGGCCATACCTACAGAAGAGGTTCCAAAATTTTTTGAAACCCACCCCTGGTCCTTGGATATGATTATTCTACACTATCATGCTCCTATTTATAAAACTCAGTGCCTCTGTGAAAGGTAAGGATGACTACTGCATTTGTGGCGCAATCAGAACGTTGCGTGTGTTGAAGTTGTTTTAACGCAAACCAAAGGTGCCTTTCAAAAAGCAAGTTTACATCATATTCTTATGCATGCCAGTGCTGTGTGTGAGGTAATTTAAGGTGGTTCTGGCAAGTGTCGTCGGCATCTTCATATCCGGTCACGTGGGCAGCAAGCCACTCCCACAAAGGAGGCCACACCCACAGAGTAGGTTCAAACAATTTTTGAAACCCACCACTGGTGAAGATGCACTATTCTCTTGCAACAAACATAGCAGAGTTCTCTTTTTTATTCCCAGTGATTTTCAAGGTAGATTTTATTTTTGTTCTTTAGGACAGACACTTACTCTTCCGAAACCATTTTTGTCCATCTGTACTCAGAGTTTATCAGCTGATAATTTCCCAGATAATGTGTATTTCTACACGTCAGTGTTCAGACAGTAAAAACAATTAAGTTTGTGAGCCTTTCTTTTCCTTGATTATTAGGATCCGGTTGCCCTCCTACAGATCAAAATTCCCTTTTCTTTAATGCTTATGTCTTCCATCCCCCATAAAATTCCACTGTAGCATATTGTGGCAAACTCACAAAATGGCTGCCTTAAGGAATAAGCTTCCTTTTTTCTATAATGGATGAGACTGTTAGACCACAAAGCAGACAGGAGAGGCTCTGTCACCCTACATAAGAGGTTACTTGGGTATGTGCCCAAGTGAAATATTCATAAATACCTTGGTTCATTCCCATAATATGTTTGAACAAAATTGTAGCATTGCATCTCACAATGCTATTGTGGCATATATATTTCAATGCTATATCCAACTTTTTTCCTCTCTTCCTTTTCTTTCTTATCTATGCAGAACGCAGCCGCGCGAGCGATTGTGGGTGCACCTCGGTACACCCACGTTACACCTATCCTCCGCGAGCTGCACTGGTTACCGATCAGTCTCCGGATACGCTTCAAGGTGCTAGTCGTAACTTATAAAGCCCTTCATGGTATTGGATCTGGGTACTTGAGAGATCGCCTTCTGCCAATTACCTCCCACAGACCCATTAGATCACACAGGGTCGGCCTCCTCCGGGTTCCGTCTACCAGCCAATGTCATCTGGCTACTACCCGGGGGAGGGCCTTCTCTGTGGCAGCTCCGGCCCTCTGGAATGAACTCCCCGCAGGAACAATTCAAGGGGGAAAAAGGGGAACATAAAAAGACAAAATACAAATAATAAAAGTAGACAACAGTCATACAACCATACATGTCGAGAGGGGAGGGAACTCATCACCCCCAGGCCTGCCGGCAAAGCCAGGTTTTGACGGCTTTTCGGAAGGCCTGGAGAGAGGTGAGGGTCCAAATCCCATTTTTATCTGCATTTAGTTTGCTTTTAATTTACAAAAGGTAGAATAGTACACCTAGTCCGGGGATTCCCAACCTTTTCTTTTCTTTTTTCCAAAGAATTTTTATTTTATTTTTTTATTCTCTTACATACCACTTTAAGTATACATTCACATAATTGTTATTCTTCTTTACAATTATCATTTGTATACATTTATTAGTTCATTTAATAAGTTATAATGTACAGTTTGGGTTGCTTTATTTACCATCCCTTCCTCCTTTTGTAACACCTCCTTGTTTTCCCTTTCTTTTCTCCCTCCCTCCCTTCTACATGGGGCATCCCTTGAAGAGTGTTCGGAGACTTCAGCTTGTCCAGAATGCAGCCGCGCGCGCGAGCGATTGTGGGTGCGCCTCGGTACACCCACGTTACACCTATCCTCCGCGAGCTGCACTGGCTGCCTATTGGTCTCCGGATACGCTTCAAGGCGCTAGTCGTCACTTATAAAGCCCTACATGGTATTGGACCTGGGTACTGGAGAGACCGCCTTCTGCCAATCACCCCCCCCCCAAAGGAGTGAAAATGCGGGGGGACGGACCCACAAAATTATTTCCACAATGGTAATCCACACCTCATTGCAAGAGGTAAAAAAAGGAGAATAAAAAAAACAGGAAAAAGATAAAAAAAATGAGTAGGTAAAAAATGACTCAAAGTAACCAAATGAACAAGAAAAAAAGGAATCTTTAGTATGAGTTGTCTGGATTATCCAAATTTCTTTCCCTCCACCCCCCATAGGAAAAAGGGGGAAAGGCACACTAACAGAAAGACATTCTCAGCAGCCCATTATAATGTAGCCAGGGAAGGCAAAGCAATGTTTACACAGCTGGTCTTATTTCTTTCTTCTAGAAGACTTTTATCAGTTTGTTGTTTTCCACAATGGTTCAAGGCCAACTCGTCTTAGGCAGCTTTTATGGGGACCATTTACTACTAGTCAGCAATGCAGACAATTAATTCAACGTATTTTCTTTTAAGTTCCTGGCTTCGAAAGCAAATCACAGCGATTCTCGAAAGTTAGCAAGAAAATCAAAGGTATAGAGTGAAAGTTAAACACCGAGAGCTTCTGATTTGCTTCCTAACATCCTTAAGCAGTTCTCAAGATCTGTCACTTCCTTTCTTCTATCTATCAGCTCCATCCGTTCGCTGCTGGCCCGAGGGAGGGAGAGCTTTGTAACGTCCGCGCACCCCCTTTCTTCTGCCACTCTCTCTTTAAAAACCTTTAACCGGAGGTTAAAAAGTTAATTTACAGGAAAGTTGCACCTTCCAGCACTCTTATTATCTCACCCAGATGTTCATCACATTGATTCCTGTGCTCTGTCTGGCCTTCCAGCTGTGGTAGCTCGCATTGGCTACCTTTCCTACTTTGGGTCCGAAGGCAAACGCAGGCGTTTTAGGGGAGTTGCAGGTTCCCCAACCACACCTACTTGTGCTTCACTGTCCCCCCAGGACAGCTATGGTAGGGTTAAAAATAAACCCTTCCCCGGTACAGCAGGAATCTGACGGTTCAGAGAGCCCTCCGGAGAACACGTCCTGTTGCTGGGATTCAGGCCGCACCTCCGCCAATTCCCTTTTCTGTACCCCATATCCCCAGTATGCTTCTGATATATTCTCGCACACCTTACAGAAGTAAATAATTATATGCATATAATTATAAATATAAACTATAATTTTGAAACTTCTAAACCCAAGTTTTCGCACCTCCTAGAATATCGTCTCGCACCCCCAGTTGGGAACCTTTGACCTGGTCTAAGCATCTTTGAGGTCACCCAAATACTTTTTTTTTTAATTTTCCTTTTCATTTTCTGACTTAAGTTTTTCCCTAGAATTTTCAACAGGATTATTTCTCAACCTCTCTCTGTGTCTCTCTCATTCATATTCCCAAATGCTGCTAGTCTTTTGCCTTGTGCCTCCAGGCAGCCACTTACATATTTTGAGAGGCACAGCTTCCCTGTTGCCTTTATATATTTTTTATCCTTTTTGCCCCTCTAGACTTCACAAGAGTGTATCTCAGCTTTGTGTACCTTCAAGACTATAGCTCTGGGCCCCAAATTCAGGAATTATTGTCCTTTCAAAGTTTTATACCTTAAAGAGTTTGGGCATCATTAAAGTTTTCATAACTGAATTCACTGCTTATCAATATGCCAGGTATGTAAAAGTTTCAAAACTTCACTAAGGTTTGGATTACCTTTTAAGTATCACTCATGGACAAACGCTAAAAAATAAAGAGTGAAAGACATTTCATAAAGGGAGCCTAGAAATATATTCATGGCATTGCTCTCAGCTCTTCTAGCAGAACTAGAAAATCTATCAGGAATGTTTTTAGAGTATACTATGCAATAATAGAAATAGCACTTATATATCACTTCACAGTGCTTTACATCCTCTTTAAGCGGTTTACAGAGTCAGCCTATTGCACCCAACAATCCGGGTCTTCATTTTACCAACAGGGGAAGGATGGAAAGCTGAGACAACCTTGAGCCAGTCAGAATTGAACTGCCAAACTGCAGTCAGTCTGCAGAATTAATCTCAATACTGCATTCTAACCACTGCGCCACGACGGCTCCAATACCAATTTCTCCTTGCATTGTCATTTTAAATTGGGACCATATCTAAATATATAATATCCAAAGCTTACATGGAGTGATCTTGCTTAAAAGTCCCCTCCCCAATTTACTTTATTGGCCAATGAGTATTTCAAAAAGCCTTTTACAACACAAATAAATGCTGTAGTCACATATTAACCGGAATTATAATACCATTTTCTTTTGATCATAATCTATGTTCTTTGAAATTCCCACGATTTTAAATGCAGTCAATGTGCTATATTTTTGCAAATCTTGCTCAGCACCAAATTTATTCTTTCTGGCAGGGATCTCCTTCCCTAAACAGAACTGACTGTGAGCTTGTTAATGAGTTTGTTAATTCCATCGACAGATACATTGACCTTCAACCAGCTTACCAACCCCTCAGCATTCAAATCAACCAACGATTGCACTGACCCTCAACCAACCCACACAACCCCCCCCACAGCACTTTATTGCCCAGTAACCTCATTTGACCTGATGTCCCCATCACAAGACCCATTACAAGACCCTCACTTGATGCACTCACACCTGACCCATCACAAGATCTACTGAACACACAAAGCCTTTATAAGCAGAAGAACACAGACACAGACATCCTCTAAACTCTGCTGAAGATGTTACCTAGCATGGTAACGAGACATTTAGAAACCAACCTACAAGCTCGGAGAATGAACCTATACCCGAGCTACAGATATTCACCACTATTACAATAGCAATAGCAGTAGCAATAGCAGTTAGACTTATATACCACTTCATAGGGCTTTCAGCCCTCTCTAAGCGGTTTACAGAGTCAGCATATTGCCCCCACAGTCTGGGTCCTCGGAAGGATGGAAGGCTGAGTCAACCTTGAGCCGGTGAGATTTGAACCGCCGAACTGCAGATAACAGTCAGCTGATGTGGCCTGCAGTACAGCACTCTAACCACTGCGCCACCTCGGCTCTTCTACAAAGTATTGACTGTTATTGGACTCAAGTAATTTAGACTGCTGGAACTGGTAGGTTGGAGAGATGAGAAAGCAGTGTGTCAATATGACATGGAAATGATCGGGGATGGTTTGTAGATATGTGCACATAAAATTTTATACTAGTCTATAGTCCGAAGAGATAAATTCCAGAAACACAGAGGACGCTCCAATAAGTCATGACATTCAGTTTTAGAACAAATTCTGGATAGGGCAGCATTATCTCAAACAGAGGTGGTGCAGATGTTGAGTCTCCTTGGACTCTCAACTCTGGCTTGGAGACCAATTGCAGTCATAGCCAGGAAGTTTTTGCACAAAAACTAATAAAATTATTCTGGCCACAATCATAGATTTGAAAAGAAACATTTTCTGGTTTATTTTATTTGTGACAGCTGGGCATTATGCCTCGAGCACATATTCTTCTATAGCTATTGTAAAAGATTCAGCTCCCTAAGGAGCTACAGGTAGTCCTCGCCTTACAACCATAATTTTTCCAAAAATTTCTATTGTTAAGTGAGACATTTGTGAAGTGAGTTTTCTCCCATTTTACGATGTAAAATTAAGTGAATGTGTCTTCTCCATTGACTTTGCTTGTCAGGTCACAAAAGGTGATCACATGACCTTTGGACATAGCAATGGTCATAAATATGAACCAGTTGACAAGAATATGAATTTGGATCATGATCATGGGGATATTACAAAGGTCTTAATTGTGAAAAATGGTCTTAAGTCACATTTTTCAGTGACTAAACAAATTGTTGTAAGTTGAGGATGACCTGAACTGACAGGTATCGTAAGAATGCTCACATTAGATCTGAAGCTCATATGCCTGCTCTAACCCCAAATATTGCACATAACTTTATTATTCATTTTACTCCGTGTTTTAAAAACCCAATGGAGCATGAGTAGCTGAGAAGAATCTACATGATCTGTACAACATAATTACTTCTACTCAGGCAAAGCAATTGAAGCAAGGTATCTTGGCTTGCAATTCAGAGAGATTTTAGTGCATGAATGAATTTGATGACACCTTAAACTGATCTAAATAAAACATAATCATTTATCAGAAAAACAGAGTTTTCTAATGTAGCAGTGCAGTATTGAGTGCTTCTATTCTAATTTACAACTAGCTGGATAGAGGCCGTGCATAATTTGTTTGCAACCAATATTCATGCTTAGCTCCAAAATCATGATTTGTGGAAAGCACACAAGTGATGAGTCTATTGTCTTCAGCATGTATGTACGTACGTACGTACGTACGTACGTACGTACGTATGTATGTATGTATGTATGTATGTATGTATGTATATCAAGGACCCTAACATATAATAGAAATAAAAATAAATCCATTCAGCGTACATTAGATGCATTAAAATAATGAACATGATTTGAACTGATCTCAGTAACTTAATGGACACATCCCTATAGTTTTGGGGGTTATCAATCTTTTGAGAACTTTTGAGTTCTCAATCTAAATGGTGCTACTCTTCTATATAAGTGCTAATTAGTAGAAGCATCTGAAGGATCCTATTATTTTCATTAAAGTGATGGAAAAGGCTGTCACCATCTAAGCTCTCCACTTTCCATATGCATGTGCAAAGTCACATTATAAGGACAAAACTGCTTAAGATTGCATTGGAATGACACAATGTTAATTTCACCATATGCCTTTCCATACGTCTCCTACATTAATCAGATGCAACCTTCCTAGATTTTTGAAATCAGCTGAGAGCTAGGAGATGCTATAAAAATATTGAGCATATATTATCAGAATATCTTTAGCTAACTTTCTCTTAAAATAACCAGACTTTGTTAGCCAGTTTCTTAAAAGCTAAACAATCGATGAACTTCTAAAGGTGCTGAAAAGGGTAGATTTCTTGCATCTGCTAATCTGAAATGGGAGGCAATATTTGTAGCAATCCTTTCTCTGACAGGATATGTTCAGATTTTAAATCTGGATGAGAAGCGAGAGGGATATCACTCATAAACCAGGGAGGAATACATAGATAGGAAATGATATTTAATTCGTGTTGGGTCTGCTTTAATGCCAAAGGCATTAAATTAATAAACAAGTACCCTGAAAAAATTGACACAGCTTCCAAATCCAAGCAGAATTCTAATCTACCTATTTAGGTTCCTCTAAATTAAAATTACCTCGAGAGGTTTTTAGTTTCATAAAGCTCTATTAACTATAAAGAGCAATGGTGAAAGTTAGAAACAAACCATTAGGTTATTATTCGCTATTACAAGAATTACATGGAGATTGACGTTCTTGGAATCAAGCTAATTTGTTTTTCTTTCCTCTATTGGGGGAAAATGACCATTTAATTATTGGGAGGAGAAAATGTGCCTCATAAAAAATGAGACACCGTCATGATAACACCGTTTCATTTATAGCCCAATTTACTGGAGAAACCAAAGTGCCATGCAGCTAAATATGTTACTTATTTTTTAATTGGTTGATCTCAATATGCGGAATGTATCCTGATACAAAAACAGCCTTCAAATTGTTTTGCAGGGTAAGAGAATGTGTGTGCTTCTTCAGCCCTATGTATTCATATTAAATGGGCATTTTGTATTTGAACAAACCGTGACAAAAGCGCGAACGTCATAAGCGCGCCGACACCGCGGCGCTAAAACCGCAATGTCAAAAGCGCGCCGACAACAGCGCGCCGACAACAGCGTGCCGACAGAAGCGTGATTTAATTTAAGGTAAGGTTTACAGTTAGGTTTAGGGTTAGGTTTAGGGTTAGGTTTAGGGTTAGGTTTAGGGTTCCGTTACAGCGGCTTCTGTCGGCGCGCTTTTGTCAGAGCGCTTTAGGGCTAATTAGTCGCTCATTCGTCACGCGCTTTTGTCACCACAGTTTAGTCACCGCGGTTTAGTCAGGCGCACTTTTGTTGTGCGCGCATTTGTGGTGGAACCGAACAAACGGGCAGGAAAAAAAACAAAGAATCCCATTGCTTTAATCAAACAAAGTTGAAAGCTCCAAGCAGGCACCTTCAACCTGGTGCCCAGCATGGACTGAGCATGCCAGTTGGGTTTTTTAAGGAACTGACGTCACAAAATATAAGGATCTGTTTTAAAATTCTTACTGAAGTTAATATAGCTGTTTGCCCCCAATATATAGAGCCGAGGTGGCGCAGTGGTTAGGGTGCAGTACTGCAGGCCACTTCAGCTGACTGTTATCTGCAGTTCAGCGGTTCTAATCTCACCGGCTCAAGGCTGACTCAGCCTTCCATCCTTCCGAGGTGGGTGAAATGAGGACCCCGATTGTTGGGGGCAATATGCTGACTCTGTAAACCGCTTAGAGAGGGCTGAAAGCCCTATGAAGCGGTATATAAGTCTAATTGCTATTGCTATATAGCAAGGTTTCTGTTTCAGCCTTTCTGCTCTGCAAATCAGAAATAGCAGTACAGCTGCTCCATTAACTAACGGAAGAAGCAAGAAACCCCAAAGATCAGATCTGGAGTTTGAATTGAGAGAATGAAAATAAATGCAGGCAAAATACAAATTCTTCACTTACGAAAAAGGTGAAACAAGCTAGATTATACTTGGCTTTGTGACAATGCATGAGAATTTGATAGCATTTTCCAAATAATCTGAAGGACATTGCATTAGAGTGTAAGGCATGGAATAATAGACTTAAATTACAAGAAGGCATATTTCTGGTTGATCCCCCCCCCCTTTTTTAAAATCACCCAGTAATCAGGGATGGAATTCTACCAGTTCAGACAAATCAGTAGTTCCAGATATCAGCTGGGAGTGAACCGGTTCGCTCCAACTTTGAAGTGGGTCCGCCCGCCTGCCCCTGCGCTACACTCACTTATATTTCCTTTTATGAAGCCCAGCTGTTTTTCTCACCAGCAGTAATGTGGAAGGTGAATTTTCTGTAAATTGTGAGCGCAAAGTGCGTACTCAGTGAACCAGTTGTTAAATTGGTAGGATCCCATCCCTGCCTGTAATCCCTTTATTCGGGGTGGAGTTGGAGCGGCTGAGTGTTTACTAGCTGGATGCCCTTCCTGATGCCTTTGTGGTGTTCACAGCAGGTATTTTCTCTTTGCATCCTGATAGAGAAACATCTGTCATTGCCTAGGACTGAATTCTCAACCTTCCAAGTGGGAGGGAAATTAAAATTAATATTAAGGGGGGGAAATGACGATCAAAAGAACAGTTCCTCCATGGTCCCATTACCAACAAAGGTCATGTGTTTTCTTTTGCATTATGTGTTCAAGAAGACATTGGCCAACCATCTCTAATAGATATTCTAATCTGGATTCCGGGAAGGAAAGAAGATGGTATAGTACATAATAATTTCAATGGTTCCTTTCAGCTACACCATGCTTCCGAAGACTACAGCTGGTCCAGAATGCAGCCGCGCGAGCGATAATGGGTGTACCGAGGTACACCCATGTTACACCTATCCTCCGCGAGCTGCACTGGCTTCCTATTGGTCTCCGGACCCGCTTCAAGGTGCTAGGCGTTACTTTTAAAGCCCTACATGGTATTGGACCTGGTTACCTGAGAGACCGCCTCCTGCCATTTACCTCCCAATGACCAATAAGATCACACAGGCTGGGCCTCCTCCGGGTGCCGTCGACCGGACAATGCCGCTGGCAGCTCCCCGAGGGAGGGCCTTCTCTGTAGCTGCACTGGCCTTGTGGAACGAGTTACCTGCAGAGATCCGGACCCTCACCACTCTCCCGGCCTTCCGTAAAGTGACCAAAACCTGGCTCTTCCGGCAGGCCTGGGGCTGTTGATTAATTTCCAGCCCCACTTGATGGAATGGATGTTGTATTGATTTTAATTCTGTATTTTTAAATGTTTTAAATGCTTTTACTTATTGTGAGCTGCCCAGAGTCTGTAGGGAGTGGGCGGCATACAAATTCTATTAAAGTTTAAAAGTTTAAAGCTATGAAGAATACAGCCTAGTTAGCTGTCTAGGATTCAGGTATAGCAATATATAGCTCTTTGGGTTAAGTCAGGAATATATCAAGCCTTATTAAAGTGATTTACATCCTTTCAAACTCACTGGATAAGTTCCAGCAAAAAAAATAGCAAATTTTTACTAAGAATCTAGATTTTGAAATAGTTGCCCACTCATTATTTTCTCTAATAGAAATGGTCATTGTTAGCCATTTGTGCTTCTATTGCTATTTGTTCTTTCAGTAAGTAATGTAGAGCTAGTGATGTCCAGTATTATTCTTGCATTCTTCTAAGCTAAGACAGCTAATGCTAATAACCTATTTTTTTGTCTGAAACAAGAGAACATAATGAAGCAAAATTCAGCTGACATATAAAGATGTTGGCAATTAAAATCTGCCTACAACTTCTCAATGGTTGAAATTGCCTTTATAGCAATTCTGCTCTGGTCATCTGACTTTTGACCAGTATAGCATTGCTTTTGGAAGTAACTGAAAAGTGGGCGATCAATAATTTAGCTAGTATTTTGTTACTGTTTGTAAAGAAATGCAGAGTGTTTTTGTTGGTTTTTAAATCCGCAGGCATACTTTCACTGCATATTTAAAGAGATGAACACACTCCAAGTCCTTATTCTTACAAGCATTTAAATGGAGTGCAGAAAGAGAATAGGCAGAATGAGATGTATAAACACCGAGTCCAATTAATCATTGTCAGGATATTTAAAGTTGGTCCCCCCCCTCACTTTCAAGTCAGATTTGACTCGTGGTGAATTTTCTAGGCAACATTTTCATTGCCAGGTCATCTTCTAGGGTTCACCGACAAATGCGCGCTCGACAAAAGCGTGCCGACAAAACCGCGGAGAGAAAAACACGAGTTTGAAATCACGCCGACAAATGAGTGCAGAAGCGCGCCGACAACAACGCGCCGACGAAAGTGCGCTGTAAACCCAACCCTAAACCTAGCCGAGGTGGCGCAGTGGTTAGGGTGCAGTACTGCAGGCCACTTAACAGCTGACTGTTATCTGCAGTTCAGCGGTTCTAATCTCACCGGCTCAAGGTTGACTCAGCCTTCCATCCTTCTGAGGTGGGTGAAATGAGAACCCAGACTGTGAGGGTGATATGCTGACTCTGTAAACCGCTTAGAGAGGGCTGAAAGCCCTTTGAAGCGGTAGATAAGTCTAACTGCTATTGCTATTGCTATTTTGTATATAGCACTCTATCCAACTATTTTCTTGTTTCACAACTATTTTGCCATACCTTGTTTAAATGCAACTTGTTACAAAGAAGAACACATTTTGATATTGATTTTTATGTAGCTTTCTGTGCCAAAGTATTTGGAGATGTGGCACATTTCTAAGTAGACCCAGTTGGCCCAAAAGTGTGTGATGGGTTCCTTTCTTGAGTAATATAAGATTTAAAGTATAAGCTTGTTGTCAGGGTTCCGACGGATGCCCTAATTAAATCATGAGCCTCGAGCCAAGCTTCAAAAGAAATCCAGTTATTTATTAGGAGTTTCATGTCAGCATGTTCCAAGTGAAGCCAACTATGACCCCACTTAATTTACAGCCCAGACCTGACCCTGTTTCCCCCCAGGGAGTGTCATCAGTCACATTCAACAATGGAGCAATTTTGTGGGTTGTAGAGCTCACTCCCCTTCAGTCACTCTGGGTAACCCTGGGAAACAGCCTTGAGAGAGATATTTCTGGAATGTGATTTTGTTTTCGGCTGCCAGCCTGCTTCGCTGTTTTCCCATCTCCCTTGCCCATGGCAACTCAAAAGCAGGCCAGCGATGCTTTGCAAGTTGACACTTGTGATAGTCAAACAAAAATAGCCCCATTTAGACAGCATGTTCTCATGTACACCTCAGCATGTGAGGAATGATAAGGAACCTTGTCCTTTTCCAAGTCATGTTGATGATATCACAAAAGTCTCAATCTCCACTATGGTCTAGAACTTACTGCTTTCATTTTTTCCATGTGAGCTGGAATCCTAATAATACAGAATTCCAACTTTATGGGGAGTAATTCATATATATTAATATGGCATTCTGCTACAAATAATCACTTTAGATAAGTGGTTGCTCAACGATATCAAAAGGGAGAAACCGCTCACACTTTCAGGTGTTGAATACTAAATGAAAAGAAAATATGTGTATATACCGTATGTCAAAATAAACTTGTTATTGTTATTCCATTTCACCTAAGAGGTGGTGTTTGAAGTTGGGTTTTTTTTCCCTAATGGAAAACTTAATCGGTAATCACACTGCCTAATCGAATTCATAACGTCATTAAATATTAAATCTATAGTCAACCAGTTCAGTTTAAATGTTTATTTTAAATATTGAATTCATAACTCAGTCTATAATTTTAAAAGCTGTTGCCATTATGACATAAAAAAATTACCTGAATAAATATTGCAATGTTTATCCAAGAAGTAACCTGTGGATTCTACACAAGTTGATGTCTACAATTTATCTTATCAGCTTGATCTGTCCTTGAATGAAAACCTTGTTTCATCTGTTTAGAGAATACACTTCATTACCTCTAGATTTAATTGAAGGAAAATAAATACACTTTAGAAGCAATAACTTTCCTTAACCATGTGTTAACTTGCTTAACCACATGCTAAGTTATTTTAGAGGTATCCACTATCTCTGTGTCACATTTTATTCATTTCTTAACATTTCTGGTAGTCCATCTAACAGTAACGATGCGGCACATTTTATTCACCTGCCCTAAACAGTTTAATTAATGCCCTTTTGTAACAATGAAACATATGTTTAGTATGAAACATACTGAACAGGAATGCAGTCATTCATTATGGCAGACAGTGAGATATGTCCAAAGGCTGCGATTATCTGTTTGACAAGGACAATAGACATCTTCCTCACATTCCTGGCAGTTATGTTGGCAGAACAATGAGTATATTTTGTCTTGCAGCAGACATGAATTCTATTATTCTTTTGCATAACTTTTCAGATAAGAAGACAATAAATCCTGAAAAACAATGGCCCTAAATGGATACTTTAAAAAATTGGACATGTCCCTCCGTGGGTTTCAAATTCGTATAATTTATGCTTATATGACTATACTGCATATAGAATAAAATGTCTCTTTGAGGAAAATGAGCTCTCCAGTATATTTTTATGGAGGGGAAAACTGGATATTATCTGAAAAAAGTTCTATGTTTTCCAATAAATAAAACATGTAGTTAAAATCTCTCATATTGTTTCACTGTGCTGTCATGAATAAAACCATCAGAACGACTTCACAAAAAATATCAGTGATTCAACTCACTCATAGATACAATTGCTACTTTTTCTCCAAAAACTGCAAACAAGCAAAGCTCCATGAATGATGATACAGAGATATGCACTCAAAATAGGCATTGCAATGCATTAAGATTTACTGTGGGACAGAGGTAGTGCTATTGCTATTAAAACATAAAAGGACTCCACTTTTTCTCAAAAAATTGTTCCAAAGCCTTAAGCTTCAATTAAAAAAAAGAAGAAGAAAAACTTTTCGTTTGTCACCAGATATAACATTGCTCGGCTTCCAGAAAGCATTTTCCTCAGAAAAGCTACAGAGTCATGTAAGATTCTGTGAGATTCCAGATGTTTACCTAAAGAAGCCCAGATTCCTTCTTAAACTAAATGTCCTGCCTATAAACTAAATACATAAGCAGATTACACAGAACACATGCTTTTTAGAAAAGAAGTCTGTATTCCACAGTAAACCCGCCATCCTGGGCCCAACATTTGGGAAGCCGGGCTCTGCCTGTCACAAGCCAGGACAAAGGGTGAGTGACGGAGGAGTCACACCTCCTTAAAAAACCTTGATCCAGCTGGCCCGGCTGGTAGCACCTCGTAGGGGTCCCTTTCCAGGATTTCAGGAGTCAACGGTTTTGAAGGCAGATAAAGCAGCAGAACGATCTTCTAGGAGAAGGGAAACTCTGATTACAAACCTCCACTGCCTTGTGGCTATATCCACTACTGGAAAAGGCTTCAGGAGTCAACCTCGAGGCAAAATCCAGAGCCGGAGTCCTGGAAGCAGTTTGTGACTGTGTACAAGCACGTTCTGGTAACTCCTGCGATGCAGTTGGAACCAATCGTATTGGTTCTGCTGCTCCATTGGATTATTTCAGTGATGTGGAGAGGGGGGATCTGCTGCTTGGGTAGCAGTCTATCCTCCATATTAATCTACCCAGGTCTTGTGCTGGAGAGGACACTCCAGTTTTGACCTCTTTCCAGAGCACGATACCTATACTCTTTTGAGACTGAAGGATGCCAATGAATTCCACAGTCCTCTGCTATCAAAAATTTAACCCCTGAAGTGGAAAACTAAGTAGAATCCCAACAATGGTTTTATCTCTTCCATTATCATCTGGGCATTCTTCTCCTAGATGAAACTTTTATTTCAAGAGCAGCAAGACAGGTCTAAGTACAGTTTTCGTACAAAATTGAGAGACCGCCTCCTGCCAATTACCTCCCTACGACCTATAAGATCACATAGATTGGGCCTCCTCCGAATACCATCCGCCAGTCAGTGTCGACTGGCAACTACACGGAGGAGGGCCTTTTCAGTAGCAGCTCCGACCCTTTGGAACGATCTCCCCGTGGAGATTCGTACCCTCACCACCGTCCAGACCTTCCACACAGCCCTTAAGACCTGGCTATCCCATCAGGCCTGGGGATAAGATCACAATCTGTCCCCACCCGAATGAAGAATGAATGTTGTGTACTATTTTACTCTTATGTATTGTTTTATGTTTATTGTTTACACCCCCCCTCCCTATTTTATGTAAGCCACCCTGAGTCCCCGCGGGGAAAAGGGCGGCCTATAAATATTAATAAAATACAAAAAATACAAAATACAAAATACAAAATAATAATGTAAGGATTATTCCTTACATTCTTTATGGAGAGAAAATCCTTCCTCCAAAAGGAACATGTTTTGAACACAAGGAGGATAACAGCACTCAAATGCTAAGATCGATATGAAGCTGGACTGGAGGTGGGCCAGACAGAGCTCAGAATCTGTTTTAACGTAAAATCTCCTTCTAAAATGATGCCAACCATGGTTTCTAACCGTGAAAAGGAAAGTGATTGCGGGCAATTTAACTGTTTTCAAGAAGCTTTTGTGCTGTAAGCTGGAATGGCATTCAACATGCCACATTACATTGTTAATGAGCAGGAATCTGGAAAGAAAGAAATCCTTGTGATTTCAATGGTTGCCATTCATTTCATAACAACTTCTCTAGCTTTAAATAACTTAATGGTAGCCGGGGCATAGTTATTCCCAAATTGACTTGCAAATTTAGCAACAGCAAGTGATGTTTTTGGGGCTCTTATAAGCAGCTCTCTCATTTAAATTGACCAATTGGTAAGAAGACTGTAATTGAACGCTGAAGTATTTAAAAGATTTAACTTCCTCAGTAGGCTTACCATCGATTACTCATATAATTGGAGACTTAAAGTGCTTCCTAGAAAATAAGAGGACCTGCATTTTGGAGTAATTAATCTCAATATGGTCTCTAATACAAGCTTTAAAGCAACATTGGAGGCTACCTGGGTACGTGACCCGACAAAAGGGTGAACGACAAAACCGCGCCCGATTAAACCGCGTCGCTGACATCATCAACGCGGTGACAACAGCTAGCGCGGAGAAAGAAGGGCGCTATAAATAGCGCGTTGAAAGAAAGCCGATTTAACTTAAGGTAAGGGTTAGCTTTAGGGTTAGCTTTAGGGTTAGGTTAAGTGTTAGGGTTAGGTTTAGGGTTAGGTTAAGGGTTAGGGTTAGGGTTAGGGTTAGGGTTAGGTTAAGGGTTAGGATTAGGGTTAGGGTTAGGTTAAGGGTTAGGTTTAGGGTTAGGTTAAGGGTTAGGGTTAGGGTTAGGGTTAGGTTAAGGGTTAGGTTTAGGGTTAGGTTAAGGGTTAGGATTAGGGTTAGGGTTAGGGTTAGGTTAAGGGTTAGGTTTAGGGTTAGGTTAAGGGTTAGGGTTAGGGTTAGGTTTAGGGTTAGGTTTAGGGTTAGGTTTAGGGTTAGGGTTAGGGTTAGGGTTAGGATTAGGTTAGGGTTAGGGTTAGATTTAGGGTTAGGTTAAGGGTTAGGGTTAGGGTTAGGGTTAGGTTAAGGGTTAGGGTTAGGTTTAGGGTTAGGTTAAGGGTTAGGATTAGGTTTAGGTTAAGGGTTAGGGTTAGGGTTAGGTTAAAGGTTAGGGTTAGGTTTAGGGTTAGGTTTAGGGTTAGGTTTAGGGTTAGGTTTAGGGTTAGGGGGTTAAGTTTAGGTTTAGGGTTTACAGTGTGCTTTTTTCTCCGCGCTGTTGTCACCCTGTTGATGACGTCAATGAAGCGGTTTAGTCGGGCTCGGTTTTGTCGTTCGCCCTTTTGTCGGTGAACCAACAGGGTAATAGAATGTCTATATCGACAAGATACTTTGTACCCTAGTCATAGGTGGTATTCAGCCGGTTCAGAATGGTTCGGGCAAACCAATAGTTAAATCTTTCCACAGTTCAGAGAACCGGCTAATCATAACACTGGATGACCCGGCCCTGCCCCTCCCACCCCACCCCGCCCCTCCCAGTCACTCCTTATCTCACCTTGCCTGCCTTGGCCATGGCATACCAGCTGGACTCATTGCTAGTTGAGCAACCTCAAAAGAAGAATCAAATGCTAAATCTATAATGGTTTGGTGCCGATTTAGATTCACTGCTTTTTTTTGCCTGTTTGCTTAAAACTTCAAATCATGCTCAAAAATTTGGTGGAATCTCCTGATGGATATCTTTATGAATCAAGACAATTCACTTGTGACAATAAGGTTGTTGTTGTTTTTTTTGTCAAAAAAAAAAAAAAAGACTGCTGTCATTCTTTCCACAAGTTTATAATTGGCATTTTATTTTGTTTCGATAGTACTATTAAATTTTATTTCAGTTCAACTTACATGTGCTTATATATTGACCTTGGTAAGATAAAGAGATAAAAGTAATGATACATAGGCTTGAGATTTTCAGATTATGTTTATATTCCTTTTTTCTCATTGATTTAAATATAAAACTGGGATGTTTCATGAAGCAGCTCAGTTTCTTCCTAATGTTACCTTTAAAAAAAAAATCCTTCCCACTGGCTAAATTAGCTTTTAGAGCTGATACAGTTCAGGCCCACCTAATTTCCAGAAGAAGGAACATTTTGTCCATTTTTTTCCTCCCAGAAGCAAAATTGTCTTTTTTAATAAATGGAGATTTATGCGCTTTGTATCTTGTGTGGGCAATACAATGTTAGAACTCTTGACATTTCGAGTTTCATTGTGATAATTATTATTTCAGTTATTCAGCAACACAATACATCAGTACCATAAAAAATGTACAATGCTATCAGTGGTGGGATTACAAATGTTTTATTACCAGTTCTGTGGGTGTAGCTTGGTGGGCGTGGCAGGGGAAGGATACTGTAAAATCTCCAATCCCTCCCCACTCCCGGGAAAAGGTTACTGCAAAATTCCCATTCTCTCCAGATCAGCTGGGAGTCGGGAGGCAGAGAATAGATGGGGGCGGAGCCAGTCAGAGGTGGTATTTACTGGTTCTCCGAACTATACAAAATTTCCACTACTGGTTCTCCAGAACTGGTCAGAACCTGCTGAATACCACCTCTGAATGCTAACCCTAACCCTAACCCAGAGGTGGGTTCCTACCAGTTCGCACCTATTCGGTAGAACCGGTTCGTCCAATCTTCTGAACCAGTTAGAAGAGGTTCCACCAGTGGACCCGGAAAGCAGGCCACACCTACAGAAGAGGTTCCAAATTTTTTGAAACCCACCACTGGTCCTTGGATATGCTTATTCTACACTATCATGCTCATATTTATAAAACTCAGTGCCTCTGTGAAAGGTAAGGATGACTCCTGCGTTTGTGGTGCAATCAGAACATTGCGTGTGTTGAAGTTGTTTTAACGCAAACCAAAGATGCCTTTTAAAAAACAAGTTTATGTCATATTCTTCTGCATGCCAGTGCTGTGTGTGAGGTAATTTAAGGTGGTTCTGACAAGTGTCGTCGGCATCTTCATATCCGGTCACATGGGTGGCAAGCCACTCCCATCCAGTCACATGAGCAGCAAGCCACTCCCACAAAGGAGGCCACACCCACAGAGAAGGTTCAAACAATTTTTGAAACCCACCACTGCCCTAACCCTAACTGTGCAGCTCCAAGATTGGAATGGGACAGTTGGGGAAAGAGACTATTTGTCTTTTTATGAGATCATTTAAAATTTTAAAGCCTTCAGTGGAAAACCTACAGGTCTACTCATGACAGAAAAAAAAATGGAGAATGATCCCACTCCTCCATTTCACAATTTCTTTTGAAGGGCTTTTATCATTTTTAGTGACTCTGATCCTTAAAAAGGGTCTCAGGTGAAACCTTAAACGTGATGGCATTGATAGATTTGAACCGAAAATAGCATTTCCATAACATTTCCCAGGATGATGGCCATGGATACTGAAAACATGCCCCACTGCTATGACTAGGAATTGACACGTGGGCATTGATCTTAAACCTACACCTGAACGTTAATGTACCCTTTCAAGTGATTGATTCAAGTCCAAATTCCCTTTTCACACAAATGTGGTTGCTTATAGATGGAGATCAATAATGTTCCATGAATGAAAAGAATCCCCCTCAAACAATTACACAGGAAATAGTATTTTATACTATTTATTATATATATTTACAATTTTTATATTGAATTATAATTTGATGTCACAACCCTTTTCACATACATAGATCCAGAATTGGCTAAGAATCCATGACTAAATTGTTCCATAGCACACCTGGCCTAACCAAATAGCATATTTTTCGGAGTATAAGACGCACCCTTTTCCCTCAAAAAAAGAGGGTGAAAATCTGGGTGCATCTTATACACTGAATACAACATTTCTGGCCTCCTGAAACCTTGCCGCCTTGCAAAAATGGCAGTGCATAGCCTTTAGGAGACTTCCAGAGTGCTCCTTGGGACTGGGAAGGGCAAAAATGAGTGAATGCTGGTTTTTTGCTCATTTTTGGCCCCCAGGAGCACTCTACAAGCCTCCTAAAAGCTATGCATGCCCTTTTTTCACAAAAAAAACGGGCCCGTTTTTATGAAAAATGGGCCATTTTGGGAGGTCTGCAGAATGCAAAACCCTTTTTTTAATTTGTCTCTTCAAAATCTTGGTGCATTTTATATTCCAGTGTGTCTTATACCCTGAAAAATACGATACACCAAAACATCCAGAATCATGAATCTGATCAACCTCTGCATAACCACATTCTTTCAATTAGATGAAAAAAAACCTATCCAAAAATCAAAGGTATGTCCATAAGATCACAGTTTTCAGGACTCATGTGAGGTCATAATGCAACGTCTGGAGTAGATAAGCTCCTACGGATACAACCCAAAATATGGATCAGGTATGTAGATGGTACCTTTATCCTAATGAAAAAAAGATAAACTAGGTAACACAAAGGAAACCATCAACAATGTATTTAAATGAATGAATGACACAAGGGAAGAAGAAAACCACAACACACTCCCCTTCCTGGATATCAGCAGAGACTGCGATGGCAAACCATAAACAAAAGATTATCGAAAAACCACCTACACCAACCAAATATCCCACTACCAAAATAATAACTCAACCTCCCACAAGAAATGCCGTGAAGGAACATTATATGGATGAGCACAAACACACTACAGCAACACTGAACATCAGAAAAAGGAAACAAATAATCAATAGCAATAGCAGTTAGACTTATATGCCGCTTCATAGGGCTTTCAGCCCTCTCTAAGCGGTTTACAGAGTCAGCATATCGCCCCCAACAACAATCCGGGTCCTCATTTTACCCACCTCGGAAGGATGGAAGGCTGAGTCAACCCTGAGCCGGTGAGATTTGAACAGCCGAACTGCAGAACTGCAGTCAGCTGAAGTAGCCTGCAGTGCTGCATTTAACCACTGCGCCACCTCGGCTATACAACATATTCTTATAAAAAGGATATCCATGCAAAATTATCAAAAAGTGCCTTACCACTCAACTTCAGATAGCACAATCAACACAAGCTGTAAAAAAGATAACACTGCCATATATCAAAAAAGAAACCACCAACAATTGCAACCACATGCAATCAGCATGGCACATAAACCAACTAAAGCCCTCCAAATCATTCTAAGTAACCCAAAAGTCCCAGCTCCTATAAAGCCCTTCATGGTATTGGACCTGGGTACTTGAGAGACCGCCTGCTGCCAATTACCTCCAATAGACCGATCAGATCCCACAGATTAGGCCTCCTCCGAATTCCATCCGCCGGCCAATGCCGACTGGCGACTACCCGGAGGAGAGCCTTCTCTGTGGCTGTTCCGACCCTCTGGAACGAGCTCCCCGTGGAGATTCGAACCCTCACCACCCTCCAGGCCTTCCGCAAAGCCCTTAAAACCTGGCTGTTCCGACAGGCCTGGGGCTAAAGAGCTTTTGCCCCCCTTCTCGAATGGTATGGTTGTTGTGTGTTTTTAAATTTTGTATTGTTATGTTCGTCTTTTTATCCCCCTGTCTGTACCCCCTTCCCTGACTGAATTGTGAGCCGCCCTAAGTCCCCTTTGGGGAAAAGGGCGGCATATAAATGTAATAAATCCAATCCAATCCAATCCAGCTGTCCATGAAGGAAGAAAAAGCAGGACTCATCTACATCATACAGTGTAAGGACTGCAACATACATAGGACAAATAATCAGACTAGCAGAAAGCATCCATGAATATCAACTAGCATCGGAAGACATAATGAAAACTCTTTCATTTTAATTGGACAGACTTAATCATAATTTCAACTGAGAAACTGTGACTTTTCTAGTTAAGAATCCCAAAACACAGACAATTCCTGGAAGCCTGGCATTCTGACAAATTGGCCATCCATAGGCATATAGATATAAACAGCACCTACCTACCATTCAAAAGATACTATCAACAAGCCCAAAAGGGTGCAAAAGGACCAAAACATTCCCCACCAGCCATCAACATCCAAATGAGCACAGATTTAACACCAGAATTAACATGAGACCAACGTTCAAAAAGTGAATAATACCTCAATCAAAGAACTGTCAAACAAATTAGTAGTAAACAACCACCGAGACCATTCCCACCAACACCGACATGGCAAGCCACTAGAATATAAACTGAGAGGAAACCCCATTCCCTACCAGCATTGATGATGTTACCGTTTGGGTAATGAAAGATCTGCAAGAAAACAACTCAGAGAGCACCAATGACCTCTCAGTATAATACACTATACACCTATACACTGCTATTCCTCACTTGGGTTTTTATATATGGGAAATTTGGGTTTTTATATGGGACAGCCTTAATAATCGTGACCCGTCAAAACCGCGCCCAACTAAGCCGTGCCCGATTAAACCGCATCGCTGACATCATCAACAGGGCGACAACAGCCAGCGCGGAGAAAGAAGGGCGCTTTAAATAGCACTTTGAAAGCAAGCCGATTCAACTTAAGGTAAGAGTTAGGTTTAGGGTTAGCTTTAGGGTTAGCTTTAGGGTTAGCTTTAGGGTTAGCTTTAGGGTTAGGTTAAGGGTTAGGGTTAGGGTTAGGTTAAGGGTTAGGGTTAGGGTTAGGTTAAGGGTTAGGATTAGGTTTAGGGTTAGGATTAGGGTTAGGGTTAGGTTAAGGGTTAGGTTTAGGGTTAGGTTTAGGATTAGGTTTAGGGGGGTTAGGTTTATGTTTAGGGGTTAATTTTAGGTTTAGGGTTTACAGTGTGCTTCTGTCTCCGCGCTGTTGTCGCCCTGTTGATGACATCAGCTACGTGGTTTAGTCGAGTGCGGTTTTGTGGTGGAACCCTTAATAATATACACAGAAACCTTGATCAACAAAAGTAATGTAGCAAGTTTCCAATTGCACATTATAACTTCACATGCAATGTTGTACTGAATAAACATTTAAGCTCAATGTTTTTATTTAATATTCTATCTTTCTATTACAAATCCCTTTTCTTTTCACGTAAATAGGGATCAAGGGAATTCACAAAGTACAAGATAATTAAACCATAAAAGCACCTCAACAACAACAAAAAAAGCCCATAGCTAATAAAGTAATGAAATTTTCTACTAATTAAAATCTACTTCAGGACCAAGAAGTCAGCTTAAAACTCTCTGAGTAAAATGGACTTACTTATCAGAGGAAAGTTAACAAATATGAAGTTTGTTTGGCCTTTCTTGGCAAGGATATTCAGACTTTGGATGTAGCCACCCAAAAAATTGATTCTGCAAAGTGTGAGAAAAAAAGCTATCCAAATTCTGAAAAGCACGTATGTTTCTTTTGGAAAATCTAGTATTTCAAATCCTCTGGTCCAAATGTTAAGTTACAGCAAGCTTTTTGAACTGTACCAGAAAACAATGGAGTTATTATGAAAAGGGAATACTTGCAACTCATCCTTTCAATTCATATTTCAGTATGCCAAATCAGATAATTTCTACACTTTTTTAAAAGGGAAAACTATAATAGTACTTGTTGTGACTCAGCAGATGTCTGCTGTGAGTCTTTTCAGGATACAAGATTCATTATGCAGCTGGGGCTTGTTAGGGGCAGGTTTGGAGATAAAAGGACAGATGCTGCCACGCCCTAGTCGCAGGAATCAACGTTCCTTCGTGCGTTCCTTGTTTGGTACAACATTGCTTGATCATCAATCGTGATTTATGGAAGATACACTTGGATAAGTGCTTTGTGACTTCTGTAACCCTGATTCGTAGAGAGTTTGGAAGAAGGGCTTTGCTTTCGTTTGGTTCACCTGGTATTGCCGTAAGAAAGATTTGTGTTTCAGTCCGTTATCTTCTGGCAGAGACTTTAATTAGTTTATTTTTGGGCTCGAAGCCAGTCTGAGCCGAGAACTGATAAAGAAAGTTCCTTTTAAGTTTATTTGTCTTGCCATTTGTTAAGAGCCGTGAAGGGGGGACAGAACAGTACTCAAGATAGAAGTGAATTCTATCTCCCAAGAGACAAGTTGTGTCCTAACCTTAACTATTTAAAAGAATGTCTAGCTATTACTGAAACTTCAGCATCCACATTTGAGTGCAGAACCCAGGACTACACTGAAATATAAACTAAGTCTTCAAATGGAAAGTATCTCCCTTCAAGACAAAACAAATTCATCTTCCATAAATTTCATCAAGAGATGAAAATGCCAGTCTAACCAAGGCCATAACCACCAGAATTTATGGGAATCAGGCAGCACACAAATTTACTATATTATGGTTAGGCATTCAGATGTTTAAACTGGATCTGGCATTTTTATCTATCACAGGACTGTCAAACTCCTGATCCAAAGGGTGGATGCGTCACGCGCTGGCCATGCCCACGCCCGGTTTAGCGAAGGGGAAAAAAGTCCCAATATGTCACGTGATGCCTACGTGACAAAATGAGTTTGACATCCTGGATCTATCAAGTCCTTTCCAAGCACGTGGGACAGGCAGATGTTGCTGCTTAATGATGTTAAAGGTATTGTTGCAGGATGTAAGCTATTCCAAGTAAAGCTGCCTTTTGCAATTGACTGATGGTGATTTTTGTCAATGTCGATGGTGTTCAAGTGGTGCTCCAGATAATGGGTAGAGAACTCTGTACTTGGGATCTTGACCTTTTCTATGAAATGTGGGATATACTCTAAATAAATGTGTTTGCATGGAGAAGAATCATGCTGTGCAAATAGAAATGTACATGAAGGCAGTCAGTGAACCAGAGGTGGTATTCAGCTGGTTCGGACCGATTCACCCAAACCGGTAGTGGGCCTGCCCCCCCTGCCCTGGCTCTATGCTATCCTATTTAGGCACATTTTTGAGGCTAGCCGCATGCGCGGAAGGCGCACACATGAGCAAAATGCCTGCGTGGAAGGCCGAGCACATGAGCAGAAGCGAGTGCGGGGTGAACCAGTAGTAACAAAATGTGAAACCCCCTACTGGAGGTAACCTTTGAAACAGCTGCTTCAGAGGCAACTGTTTTACTCTTATTAACCCAGTGGGATGATTTGCAGAGTCCTACTCAATTACAGCAATTACAGCTGCTAAAGTTAGAAAACAAAAAGTCAAGAAGTATCATTTCCCCAACACACAAAATGTCTCAGTTGAAGCAATGAAAACTTTTTCTGGTGTCCAGCAGAGGATAGGACTTGAACCAGAAATTTGAACAAGTTCAGCAACCACTTTGTGGCTGACAGCTGAGTTTTCCCTCTTCAATGGGAAGTGTTAAATTTTATTTCATTTTCTTCCCCCAAATTTGGAGAAATTGCGCCGCTATTGTGTAGCAGCTTGCTGATGAATATTGACTGCAAAAAGAGTCTGCTTTTTGGGTTAGTTCTGAACAAAATGAGTTGCTAGGACATATGTGTGCTTGGAATCTCCTGCAGGAAGGAAGAAAAAGAAGGCTTCCCATAAACATTAGAAGTCTGGCCTTCTACTTTTGCTTCCCCAAGAGAAAAATGATTTTTCTACTATTAAAATTCAGATTTTAGTTTAGTCCCCTGTGAAATTTGAAATAGGCACCCTTTCCCCCCCAAAATAAGACCTCTCTGGATAACGTAATCGGGCTTTTGAACGTGTGTGCTAAAATAAGCCCTCCTCTGAAATATTTAAACGAATGCGCAGCCGGTCCCTGCCATTTCCTGGGGGGAGGAGCGAACATGCTCCACGCGCCCCACATCAGAAGTGGGTTCCTACCAGTTCGCACCTCTTCAGTAGAACTGGTTTGTCAAAATCCACTGAACCGGTTAGAAGAGGTTCCACCAGTGGATCCGGAAAGCAGGCCACACCTACAGAAGATGTTCCAAAAAATTTTGAAACCCACCACTGCCAAACATACACACACACAGAGAGAGACAGACTGACACAGAGAGAGAGAGAGAAAGAGAAAGAAAGGAAGAAAGGAAGAAAGAAAGAAAAAAGAAAGAAAAAGAATGAGAGATGAAAGAAAAAAGAAAAAGGGACAGAGAGACAGAAGAAAAGAGAGAGAGAGAGAAAGGAAGGAAGAAAGGAAGGAAGGAAGGAAGAAAGAAAAAAGAAAGAAAAAGAATGAGAGATGAAAGAAAAAAGAAAAAGGGACAGAGAGACAGAAGAAAAGAGAGAGAGAGAGAAAGGAAGGAAGGAAGGAAGGAAGAAGGAAGAAAGAAGAAAGAAAGAAGAAAGAAAGAAAGAAAGAAAGAAAGAAAGAAAAAAGAAAGAAAAAGAGTGAGAGACAGATGAAAGAAAAAAAGGGACAGAGAGACAGAAGGAAAAAGAGAGAGAGAGAGAGAGAGAGAAAACAAGAACACATGGCCGGCAAGCCACTCCCACCAGATCACATGGCCGGCAAGCCACTCCCACAAAGGAGGCCACACCCACAGAGTAGGTTCCAAAATTCTTTGAAACCCACCACTGCCCCACATCCACCTGCCATCCACGCGGAACGGCCTCATGGAGGCTGCTCCCGCAAACCCTAGCTACCGCGCCCCTTCTCTTAGTGGTAGCCATAAAAGGAGCAGCAGACCAGTGACACTAGGACTGGCAAGAGTGTGCCAACGACAGAAATAGAACTTCCAGCCCTCTCTAGATCAGCTGATCTGTGGGCCATGGGCCGAGGTTAAGGGGTCTCTTGCACCTCAAAAACAATAAGACCTCCCCAAAAATAAGACCAAGCACTTATTTCAGGGGTCAAAAGCAAATAAGACCCTATCTTATTTTCAGGAAAACGTGGTACTTAAATTTCAAGAACAGACATCTTGACCCTATTCTTCATCCACCACCATGGCTGCATAACAGGGTTGAGCTGTGACTTGTCACAAAAGCACTGACATTCCAGGAGCCATATCTCAGGGCCACTGCAAACATGTTCCAAGAAGAGCTTCTCATACACTGTCAAAAAAATTAAAACTATATACAAACACAATAGAGCAGTGTTTCTCAACCTTGGCGACTTTAAGTCCTGTGGACTTCAACTCCCAGAATCCCCCAGCCAGCAGAGCTCCTGCCGAGCTGGCTGGGGGATTCTGGGAGTTGAAGTCCACAGGACTTAAAGTCGCCAAGGTTGAGAAGCACTGCAATAGAGTCCAAAATCTCCGTTGCTGAAACACTAGTTAAGTGAATTTGGCCCATTTTACAATCCTTCTTGCCACAGTTGTTAAGTGAATCCCTGCAATTATTAGTAGCGCCGTTGTTAAGTGAATTTTGCTTTCCTGTTGACTTTGATCGTAAGAAGGTTGCAAAATATGGTCAAACGACCTCAGGGTACTACAGCCGTCATAAATATGAGTCAGTGTCTGAATTTTGATCCCGTAATCCTGGAGATACCGCAATGGATGTAAGTGGGAAAATGGTCATAACTCATAGGTCACTTGTTCTTTGCTGTTGTAACTTTGAACGTTCGCTAAATGAACTGTTGTAAGTCATGGACTACCTGTATGTGTATATCATCTAGTCATTATAGAGCCGAGGTGGCGCAGTGGGTAGAGTGCAGTATTGCAGGCCACTTCAGCTGACTGTTATCTGCAGTTCAGCGGTTCAAATCTCACCAGCTCAAGGTTGACTCAGCCTTCCATCCTTCCGAGGTGGGTGAAATGAGGACCTGGATTGTTGTTGGGGGCGATATGCTGACTCTGTAAACCGCTTAGAGAGGGCTGAAAGCCCTATGAAGCGGTATATAAGTCTAGCTGCTATTGCTATTATTACATTTCGAATTCCATTTTGAATTGTCAGAATGTTTTCTAATCAATTAAGCATATCTGGTAATAACAACTAATGGCATGACTATTTATTTGTTTTAGTTTGCTTTTCACCTTTTTGAACAGCCCTTTTCACTCGGAGAGGGAGTCTGAGTATAAAAGCTTTAGAACTATATACATCTATTAAAAGCTTTATTAGTCAGAGCAACACAATCGTATACAAAGGTTCAATGACTCCTAGAAATATTTATTAGCATTTGAATAATTATGTGAATACCAGAGAACACATACAGTGATTCCCTCATGTAAATCACCTCTAGAGTTGGAAAGTAACAATATGTGTTCTCAATTGTTGCCTAAAAACAGCCAGAGGCAGTGGAGAGATGAGGGACTTGCCTTAGTGAATCAATACGAGATGGGAATAATTAATTTCTCCCACATTTTAAACCCAAACACACATATACACACCCCGCCAACTGCTTTCAGGACAGAAAAAACAATCAAGGAAGTATCCAAGCACATTCATGAACAATATATTAAGACATCCCCAAACTGTAAATTACCATCATAATAAAAAGCTAAGAGAGGAAAGTTTAATATGAGATATTAGGGAAAGAGAAAAAAGTGAGAAAATACAACAATGATTAATTTCACACACTCAGCCTATTGGTTACGTAGAGGTGTAGTCACAATGTGGAGAGAAAAAGATAAGCAAAGGCTGAAGGAGAACAAAGGATCTCTAGTAAACAATGGGGAGTTAGAAAAGTCCAGAAATAAGCTAAGAGGATTTGATAGTACTCACAAAAAAATTGTTTGCAATGCCCATATAATTTTATAGAAGCAGTAAACATAGTTTGCATGCAAAAAATGTGTTCAATTCCTGGCATCCCCAGATAGGCTAGAACAGTGACGGTGAATGTTTTAGATACTGAGTGCCAAAACTGTGCATGCCACTTAATGTTACTCAACTGAAAATAATTATTATATTAAGGCATTGTTGATGCTCTATATACTGTGTAGCATCTATAAATACTCATTCACACACAGAGACACACTGTCAGTCATGAAATAATATCATATATGCTTAATTGAGGTGGCAGGCTGAACCAAGGTAGACCTCAAGCCTGAACCAAACTAGGGTTTCATGATATTAACCTTTAACTGTTCATATATAGAAATTGCAAAGGTTTGCTTTTAGAACATGGTGCAATTAGACACGAGTTAAAAGGAAGTCTGCACGTGAACCGAGGTGGCGCAGTGGTTAGAGTGCAGCACTGCAGGCTACTTCAGCTGACTGCAGTTCAGCAGTTCGGCTGTTCAAATCTCACCGGCTCAAGGTTGACTCAGCCTTCCATTCTTCCGAGGTGGGTAAAATGAGGACCCGGATTGTTGGGGGGGGGTGGGAATTAGCTGACTCTGTAAACCACTTAGAGAGGGCTGAAAGCCCTATGAAGCGGTATATAAGTCTAACTGCTATTGCTATTGCTATGAAATCTCTGAAGCAAAGTATCTATTTTAACCTATTTGCTGGCTTGGTTGTAAATCTGTTTAGTAAGACACATTGTTAGTTCCTCAAAATACGAGCTACGCTGCTCCATGTATACTTCCTGTAACTTCCTGTAACTCAGGGGCTAATCTTGAGGGGTGTTTCCAAAACTAACAGATGGCTTTAGCTGAAAGTGATAGACTATATAAGGAAGTTCCTGAATTTCATTCAATGTTCAGGCCAATTGTTCTTTGCTATGAACTTGCGCAAATAAACTATTCTTTCCCCGAAGAGCCGGCTTGCATGTCCTGTTTTTTCTACAACATAATAATTCAACTCATGTAGACGAACCCTAAAAACCATCTTGCTTTCTCTCAAACATTAATAACAATAGCACTTTCTCTACTGCAATTAAGCATTAATTTTAGCATGCAGACACTTTAGGCCAGGGGTGTCAAACTCGCCATGATGTGCTGTTGTCACGTGACGTATTGCAACTCCCCCCTTCTCTAAACCGGGGTGGGCGTGGCCAGCGCATGACAAGTCTGGCCGATGGGCCGCAGGTTTGACACTTCCTTCTTTAGGCAAAAGCAGTTGACCTGCCAATCAAATGCGTTTCGCTTGCTTTTTCAAAAACTTCCACTATTTATTTAGGAAATATGCTTCAAAACAGCACAAAGAAATGTCGTGTTCTTTAAACTAATTAATGTTTGATCTATTTTATACAGCAGATGGCTATGATAGAGAAAAGAAAGGAAAAATCTGGAGACATCTCCCCGAACCATTTCCATTACAGCTGTTTTTAAAAATGTGTGAATTGGCAGAGTTCACCACGCTGGATCCTGATATTTTGTGATCATAGCTTATGGTATTATTTCAAAATATAAACTGAACTTGTGCAAATATGATTTGATAGTTCTATGAAAGTAAACACAGTGTTCCCTTTTGATGTGCCTAAGACTTGCAAAATTGTTTTGGCAATGCAGTTATGGTAATTAACCATGTCACCCTCCGTTACCTGTGAAGAGGTAAAACCAATCCATCCCTCTCTTTAGCCACAAAGCTTTTCATAGCAGCTTACCGATATCAGTAATGAAGCAGGCCCTATCCTCAGATATCATGACACACAGAGTGAAAGGATGTGAAAACCCAACGGAGGTTATTGAGAGGAGCAGATCGGTCATGGCTCAGTCTAATCTTGTTCTAAAAGGATTATCTAGGGCTCTGAGTATATACTAGAATATCTGAGAAGTCCATAACTTATTTCTCTATGCATCTTAAGGGGACAAGAATGATTATGTCATTCTGTTTTCCAAAAACTGAGGAAAATGGCCACTCTAATGTTTGATCAGGCCAAGCTAGACATTCCCTCAGCAGAAATTCTGGGATGGAATTGACACCACCTATACCACAGTGGGGCATATTTCATAGTTCTGTAATGGAGGAGGGTGTAAGTAAAGATAAAGGTCTCCCTCGCACATATGTGCTAGTTGTTCCCGACTCTAGGGAGCGGTGCTCATCTCAATTTCTAAGTTGAAGAGCCAGCACTGTCCGAAGACGTCTCCGTGGTCATGTGGCTGGCATGACAAGATGCCGAAGGCGCACGGAACATTTACCTTCCCACCAAGCTGGTCCCTATTTTTCTACTTGCATTTTTACATGCTTTCGAACTGCTAGGTTGGCAAAAGCTTAAAGCTTAAAAAGAGCCGAGGTGGCGCAGTGGTTAGGGTGCAGTACTGCAGGCCACTTCAGCTGACTGTTATCTGAAGTTCAGCGGTTCTAATCTCACCGGCTCAAGGTTGACTCAGCCTTCTATCCTTCTGAGGTGGGTGAAATGATGACCCAGACTGTGGGGGCGATATGCTGACTCTGTAAACCGCTTAGAGAGGGCTGAAAGCCCTATGAAGCAGTATATAATTCTAACTGCTATTGCTAAAAGCTGGGACAAGTAATAGGCGCTCACTCCGCTATGCGGCACTAGGGATTCGAACTGCCGAACTGCCAACCATTCTGATCGACAAGCTCAGCATCGTAGTCACTGAGCCACAGCTTCCCACGGAGGAAGAGACATGCAGATTTGATTCATTGTGCCAATAATACAGGCTCTAATGGGACTTTAGCTGCCCTAGCAGGGCAAGAATGTGACCATCATTAAATACTGATTGTTTTTATGAGGCATATAGATCAAAGATGAGCAAGCAATCCAGTTTATCTTACATATCAGCATCTTTATCAATAGGGCCTAAATAAGAAGTCACTACTGGAGACAAGGCCATTAAAACTTACTACAGACCTCAGCAGATATAATTCATGTTCATGGTGCCTTCATTTAAAAACTGATTTGCTTTCCTTTTGCATGATAACAAAACCCATTAAAACAAAACTGAGAAACATAGCAAAGATGTAAGGAACTGTCTCAGAATAAATTAATCTGGGTAAATGAACTTTTGAACAGAATATCGCTATTAAAGCATTCAGGCAAATGGAGCAGATTTAACCAGAGATCCAAAAGGTTATAATAATGTTTTGCATTTCACATAATATTTGCGAGTTTTCAAGTCAGGTTTCATGTATAATTTGGATGGACTCCTATTAACAACCTAGCAAACAGCACCACTTATGTCTTGTAGTTTATTTTCAGGTATAATGTACAATGTTTATTTTGACTTAGGGAAAACTTTGTCCAGGTGTCAAAGTTTTTCAGAGATTCTTTCCTTGGCTCCAAAATCATCAGAAATGTATGTGAAGAAAGTCTTTGTATTGGCTCTGAAATTTATTCTTTCCAGAATTTTATACCCTTAACCCAATGGATAAAAAAACTTTTTTTAAAAAAAAATTCTAAATTTATCGGGTACCTTTCACTGCAGTATCATTTTAATAACATTTTTAATCTGGTTGTCATTTCTTTGGACTATTTAAATGCTTACTGGGAGTTTTATACAGTTTCATTAATGTTATTTATTTTCTGTTATAACCTTATTGTTTAATGGCTCATACGCTTTAGCCAAAAGGAAAATATAAATGGATGAAATAAAATAAGTAGCATATAACAATATACAGTGAGAAAAGTTCACACTCATTCCATGTGGCTTACTGACATGAATTTTTGTTCTCCCCGATCATACTGCCAACATTCAATGGCATAATTTTCTTTCTCTTGTTTATTTTGCACCATGCTCTAGTTTAACAGTTATTTTATGCTCTATAAAACAAATTGTGAGAAGAGAGAGATAGGGAGTTATAACCCTGAGGAGTTCCAGCCTCTTACCAGCATATGCAATCATGTAATGGGTCAATAAAATAAAATGTAAGGTATATGCATAAAACCAAACAGTAAAATAAGATTTGTTTCTTCCTATGTTTATTTATTCAACTCATCGTCTGCAAAGCAATAAAATAGGCCTGAATAAAATAATAATGATAAACTCCTTTTGTAAAATAAGTCATACCGAAGATGGTAGAGAACTGAGATGAGAAAGGTTTACAAGCTTTCCTAGATTGTAATCCAATATACAACCAAGATAATTAATTTTGTGAAACTTACTTCAGCTGGGTATTAAATAGCAATAGCAGTTAGACATATACTGGATTGTGTAGAGATGAATAAGTTGACAATGAAAATAAAGGATAAAGAGGAATTGGAGTACTTCAAGACATGGGGAAGATTTTATGATTGGCTAGCAATAGCAATAACAGTTAGACTTATATACCGCTTCATAGGGCTTTCAGCCCTCTCTAAGCGGTTTACAGAGTCAGCATATCGCCCCCAACAACAATCCGGGTTCTCATTTTACCCACCTCGGAAGGATGGAAGGCTGAGTCAACCTTGAGCCGGTGAGATTTGAACAGCCGAACTGCAGAACTGCAGTCAGCTGAAGTAGCCTGCAGTGCTGCATTTAACCACTGCGCCACCTCGGCTCTCTTAAAAGGGCTGCACTACTACTAAGTTCATAATATAGGCAAAATTCATATCACAAACTTCCTAATTCAAACATCTGCCTCTTAGCCTCCAGGGTATTTCTATTTTCATCCTTCTATAGTCTTCATATGTTTTCATATACTAGCAGAATATGGGGGTGAAATCAACTTATCTTTGCTACCGGTTCGCAAATGTGAGCACGCACATGCACAGAGCATCAAAAGCGGGACATGATGATGTCTGGGTTGGTGGGTGGAGCCTCCCACTGCCACTGCTAGGTCAACCAAACCAGATAGAACCAGCTGAATTGCACCACTGGGCCAGAGTATACAATTAAATGTTCCCAAATTAGTAATCAAAAGACTTTGTTCAATAAAATGGTCAACAATAGTAAAGCTGATAGAATGAAATACACATTTTTTCACATTTTCCCATCAAACCCCATTTTCTGTCCTTTGCCTTAAAATAGAAAGCAAAGTTCCATATGCCAATTCATAAACCTTTGACATAGAACAGAACTTCTGAAAATGAGAAAATATCTTAATATTGGACAAAGACTTTGCTGTAAATCATAGCCTTTTTTCTTGCATTAAATATGTACAGTATTTTAAAATGAAAAGTACTTTGCCACTTAGCTCTTTCCTGCTATTTAAACAAGCCAAAATGAAATAATATTTCCAAAGCTAAATACGGAGTTTTTCACATTTTCCTGTGAAACACCATTTTCTAATCCTCACATTAAAATGAAAAACAAACCACTAAGTTAAAATAAAGTCATATTGCCATAAAATTAAACCTACCTTTCCTAAAAAATCTCTTTTGCAAACGGACTGGTAGCAGAAAGAATGTATATATATTTTTTTGCAGTTGTTTCTTATCAATCACTTTTCTCATTGAACTAAGCTAGCTGGAGAAGAAGTTTCATTTAGCATACTTAGAGTACATCCGATCTTAATTCAGAATGGCTGTCCTTCCAAGATGCTCTTTGAAGACAGAAAAAAGAATAACAGAAATCTGTCAAGCTATCATTCTTCTAGGAATCCCATTGATGTTTTTTATCAAACAGAATCTATTTCAAGAAAGAAAATTTATTAGCATTTCCTTTTCCTGTGTTTCAACAGGCAAATGAACTTTTTGTTTTAATGGAATTATGATCTCAGACAGTAGCCATCTGGATGTATTTTAAGACATCCATCATTATAATATGCTTGCCTAACTAGTAAATTATACCCACCATTCTTTGCAATTTAGGTTAATTTTAAAATAATCACCAACTAATTTTCATATCAATAACATTTCAGCAATGTGTTAATTTTAAACTTCCCTATTACTATTTATATCATTTAACTGTATAATAATACACTAAATCTAAGAACTTGCCTTATGTTTATATAGTTATTTACATACATAATTAGATACTGCTTAACTCTAATCAGGAGGACTTATTGGTGTATTTTAAGAAAGAACACCACTAAATTTATCACTTCGAATATAACAGATAAAAATTGACAGCAGTTTTTAGGGCCCTGAAATTTGGGGGAGGGTGCGGGGGGGGGGGGGGCGGACAGACTAATTGGCAGAACTTGGTATAAGCTGCCAAAGATTAAAGCGATTCCTTTTGGGATTCTTCAGGTCAATTCAGTTCCCCTAAGTATTTCTGGAATAAGGTGCTTAATTTCACATAAGAAGTGGTACAAATACATTTACAACCCTTTTAGTACCAACCCAAGTGACCTTACACTTCTGCTCACAATTTTGGATGCTCTCCCCAATTAGTCTCTTGTTACTTAAAAGTGGAAAAGCAACTCTAGTTGTAATGGAACTTTTGAAATCTAATAGAGCCTGCTGGGTTCTTGCCTTGATCTTCTTAACCTAACCCAATTTTACTTCTATACTTATATAATTATATGCCAGTCATCAGCCAATCAAGAAGACTATTAAACAGTTTGCTAGACATCTTTTTTTTTTAAAAAAAGAAATGTATTTATTTGGCTAGACGACAGAAGGTGTTGCCTGAGGATCAAGCTGTCTTTCAAGATAAAAAGTTAAGACTTGATCACGTTATTCCATTTGGTGGAAAATATTCCAACTAGCTAAGAGGGATATCTCATACCGGCCTTTGCCAATTTAAACCTTGATCTGATTTCTAGAGTGAGATTATAGGGATGCCATATGGTTTTGGTTCTCTTTCTCTCTCAGCTGCTCTTAAATGTCTATGAAGCCACGGGGAGAGGTCTGAACAGAAGAAACAAGCTTAAATTTAATATCAGTAAGAGGAGGTTACACACTGCTCCAAACATTTAGATACCAGACCCAGCGAGAAGTATAGATCAGGTCACATTGCCTTTATTAATGAGTTTTAGCTTCAAGTCAATAATCATTGTTTTGGAACTTATTGGGTAGGATTAATGTGTTATAGGTGGTATATAAATATAATCAAATAAATAAATCTTAGTACATGGAATTTTGCATACTGATTCTCATCTGTGATGAGCCGAGGTGGCGCAGTGGTTAGAGTGCAGTACTGCAACCACTTCAGCTGACTGCTATCTGCAGTTCGGCGGTTCAAATCTCACCGGCTCAAGATTGACTCAGCCTTCCATCCTTCCGAGGTGGGTGAAATGAGGACCCAGACTGTGGGGGCAAGTTGCTGACTCTGTAAACCACTTAGAGAGGGCTGAAAGCCCTATGAAGCGGTATATAAGTTTAACTGCTATTGCTATTGCTATTGCTATTTGGTTATTCTTCTCTATATTACTGCATCCTTGGGCGGATTTCTGATTTTTAATTGACTTTTGTGTTTTTACACATCGAACCTACTTCCCCAGAGTAGGTGTAGCTATCTGTATAGCTTTACTGTAGATATCTTCTGTTTCTGGCCATATTATATTACAGCCTGAGTTTACTTTTAACCTACTTTACTCCATTTCTATGGCCACCCCTCTGGGTAGAATTATTTTATAGGTTCCACCACAAAACCGTGCTCGACTAAACCACGCCTGTCTAAACCGTGTCGCTGACGTCATCAACAGGGCGACAACAGCGCGGAGACAGAAGCACGCTGTAAACCCTAAACCTAAAATTTACCCCTAAACCTAAACCTAACCCCCCTAAACCTAATCCTAAACCTAACCCTAACCCTTAACCTAACCCTAAACCTAACCCTTAACCTAACCCTAACCCTAACCCTTGACCTAACCCTAACCCTAACCCTAACCCTTAACCTAACCCTAAACCTAAACCTAATCCTTAACCTAACCCTAAACCTAATCCTAACCCTAAAGCTAACCCTAAAGCTAACCCTAAACCTAACCCTTACCTTAAGTTGAATCGGCTTGCTTTCAAAGCGCTATTTAAAGCGCCCTTCTTTCTCCGCGCTGGCTGTTGTTGCCCTGTTGATGACGTCAGCGATGCGGTTTAATCGGGCGCGGTTTAATCGAGCACGGTTTTGACAAGTCACGTATTTTATATACATCCCCTTCAGTTCCTTATCTCATCCATACAACTTCTTCTTTAACTATGTTCTTCATTTCCTTACTTTTTTAAAGTCTGCACTCTTCTTTCATTCCCCACCCTTTCATGTTCTCTTTCCCCATCATTTCCCTACTCCTCCAAGACTGTCTTCTAGATCTGCCTGCTCCACAAAGCCGATGCACTCTTAAACATGTTTGATGTCTTAAACACAGTCAGACTGACAATTTTCTTCTTGCGTAAAAGCCGGATTGCAAGCATTCTGACAGTTCTATTCCCCAAACAGTTGGCGTGTTGTGGATCAGCTCGCCACTGTCAGAAGTTTTATTACCTGAAACACAATGCAATACACATTCTTCTTCTCTCTATTTTAAAGCTTGGATTAATTTCCAAACCTTTAATTTGTTAAAGTTGACAACAGAGTGTATTTATTTTCAAATACTAATTGAAAGCATAGGTATTTTTCCCCATCTTTCAAAGAACATCATTATTCTCAAATTTGGTAACTGAAACAGTAATGTCTATACAAACTAAAGCTAGTCAAAGAAATTGGCCATGCAGAGCAAGATCATGAACTAGTGGAAGATTCTTTGACATTTATTCCGAAAGGAACATGGAAGAAGGTAAGTTTTATTGCAGTCTTCTGCACTATTAGCTAAAGAAATGAAGTCGGTGGATAAACTGAACACTTCAAAAGTGAATTTCCTTGTCATTGCTCTAGCAAAAGTAGCCATTATACCAGAAACTATGGCTGTGTGACAGCTTCGGCTGGCAAATACAACTGAACAATTTGTCCCCTTCCTCAAACGAATGCCAGACAGCCTGAAAAAACGGAAGAAAATTATATCGATCTGCCACCTTCACATATGGAAATATGACTGAACTTGGAAATCCAGATAAAAACCAGCACATGAATGAACCCAAGTGGAACATTTGAACGCCATCCATTTTTTGAGATCTTGGGAGATCTATAAAATCCATCTATATTGTGGTCGTTACCCAGCGAAAAGCAAATAAAGCAGTAAGTCCAAAGAGGGGACTAAAACGATTAAAATTAAGTGACAGAGGATAAAACAGTAATTTTAACTGAAAAGAATTTCAAAGATAAAATGCTTCGCTTCATAGTTGGCCTGAGGATAAAACTAAAAGGATTAAAATAAATGATGGGGTGTACGTATAAAACAGACGTTTCTAAGTTTGACTTAAAATATGAGCAGTTGGGGCTAATAAAAAGATCAGTCATATTTTTAATGCTAGGAGTAAGCGATATGTAACAGACGATAATCAGGCAGGTTCAGCTGCCTTTAGGTAATTTTACATGCAGCCATATAGGATCGGGCCATATTATGTTATCGCAGAGACGGTGTCAGATAGCAAGAACTGCTATAGCACAAACTGGGTAGTGGATATTGAATTATTCTTTAATTATTCTGGAATAATTAAGGCTCTGAGTGGTTCTCTGTTAACGATAAGAGAAGAATATGCTCAATAGATTCCACCCATATATACCCCTAGGAGTTCATTCAGCCATGGTATATTATTGTATTTACCTTTAGTAGTACTAAAGGAAGGGAAGACACTGCATCAGACTAAGGTGATGCCTGGGGATTATCCAATTGCATGAGATGCCATTGGTACCAGGACATATTTCAAACTCTCAGCTGTGCAGACCAATGACTATAAAAGTTTGATGTTCTATACCAGGCAGGCAACATTTTAGTATCACTGTTGCTTGCTTGAAGGCCACAGAGAAGATGAAAGCCCTAGAAATGAAAATACCCTATAACTACTTGCTTGCATCTAATTTGAAATCCCATCTTCAATATTAAGGGGATAAACTATATGAAGGAGAGTGAGTCTTGTACTATAGGACTCCACTATCAACATCCTCGCCTCCATTGATAAGGTTGCATTAGATCAGAGGTGGGTTCCAGCATTCCCCTGCTCAGGGATGTGCCACACGTGCCCTGCACATGCACAGTACAACTAAAATTGCTCTGCGCATGCGCAGAAGCAAAAAACAAAATGGTGGCGCCTGTGGTGCCGCTGGGAGAACCAGTTCAGGGGTGTGGCAGGCCTGGGTTCCTGCCAGTTCCAGTGACCCAGGCACCAAGCTGCCTCTGGTTCAGCTGAACCAATCCGAACCGGTAGGAACCCACCACTGCATTAGATGCACAGTGGGAGACCTGGAAGGTTAGCAATAGCAATAGCAGTTAGACTTATATACTGCTTCATAGGGCTTTCAGCCCTCTCTAAGCGGTTTACAGAGTCAGCATATCGCCCCCACAGTCTGGGTCCTCATTTCACCTACTTCGGAAGGATGGAAGGCTGAGTCAACCTTGAACCGGTGAGATTAGAACCGCTGAACTGCAGATAACAGTCAGCTGAAATGTCCTGCAGTACTGCACCCTAACCACTGCGCCACCTTGGCTCTGGTTGCTCTTGGGAATTTAGATTGAACACGTTCCACCAGTGCAAGCTTGGGAGATAATCTGAGTCACGCATCATATAGTAATTGTGTTAAGGGCTTGACTTCAATTAGCTAAATAGCTGTGGGTAATATTGCCCCCACTTAGAGCAACAGAATGTTTCATAAGCTGTGGCACATTTGCGCGCATTCTGAGTAGCATAACTACCACCCACCATTTTATAGTCTTTGGCCTGGAAGGCCTCTGCCATATACTTTAAACACAACACCTGTTCTGTGTCATCGATGTTACAAGAAAGACAGGAAAACATTTGGGAACTATTAGCAGATACCATGATTTTAAATTTAGCGTAATTATTTTACAATTGGTCCGCCTCGCAGCGCTGTGCAAAATTGCCAGAGGCTTGTTTAAGTCCTTTAAGGGACCTAGAAAGGATTACTGCATTTGTATCATATAGCAATATTTTTATTTATTTGGTGTGTGTGTGTGGGGGGGGTGTATTTGGTTATTTTAAACCAGTATATCACTTCCTTTATGCAGAAAATGAGTAATTTCTATGGTGGTAATAAATAGCCTTGTTCGACAGCCTAGATTATTACAAAGGGTGTTGTTAATGTCCTTGGAAGCTACGTGGTACTCTAATGATGCTTTCTCAAGTAATGCTCAGATGAGGAATAATGGTTGGCAATCAATAGTAGTGTTGTCCATAGTCTAGTCTGGGAGATGGAGCTGAATGTTGCCTTAAGGTCAGTAAAGGCTGGGTAGAGATATATGGTACTCTGGAAATCGTATTTCTCAAATAGAAATTGATGTATGAGACACTGATTGATTGTAAAGCAGCTTTCCCTGCAGCCAGCTGATTCCTCTGCAAGTAAACCTTCATGTTCCAGCCACTCTCTGAGTTTCTATTAAAAATGCCTCAGGTAGACCTTAGTGCAGTGTTTCCCAACCTTAGCAACTTTAAGATGGGTGGACTTCAACTCCCCTCTAACTGGAGAATTCTGGGAGATGAAGTTCATCCATCTTAACATTGCCAAAGTTGAGAAAGATGATTTAGTGATTGTATGGATTGGTAGCTGGCCGAGTTAGTCTTGCAGTCCTTTCGAAATCATCTATATACTATTCACAAAAAACTTAAAGTCATCAAAAAACAAGAATCTATTTATATCTGGTTTATTTCACCAATTAATATTCAAGGATGAAAATATCAGATGCATTGCAATTTAATAAAATAGATTATAGCAATAGCAATAGCAGTTAGACTTATATACCGCTTCATAGGGCTTTCAGCCCTCTCTAAGCGGTTTACAGAGTCAGCATATTGTCCCCAACAACAATCCGGGTCCTCATTTTACCCACCTCGGAAGGATGGAAGGCTGAGTCAACCCTGAGCCGGTGAGATTTGAACCGCTGAACTAGCAGTCAGCTGAAGTGGCCTGCAGTACTGCACTCTACCCACTGTGCCACCTCAGCTCGTCTTGCTACTCGGCTTATCTTGCTACTAGGCATGGCTTTCCCTGCCCTGCATGATTCCTGCTGTTGTTGAGCTAGCAATAGATTTGTCCATGTTATTAATACTTGGGAATTTCAATCAGTTGCACAAGAATGTTGATTCTGAAACGTCTCGGGAGTTTGGGACATCCTGCTTTGTAGGAGGTGGTGTGCAGAGACTAATTGTGCACTCCCCAAATACTTAATATTGTTGACTACTTTTAAGAACCGAGGTGGTGCAGTGGTTAGGGTGCAGTACTGCAGACCACTTCAGCTGACTGTTATCTGCAGTTCAGCGGTTCTAATCTCACCGGCTCAAGGTTGACTCAGCCTTCCATCCTTCCGAGGTGGGTGAAATGAGGACCCAGACTGTGCGGGCAATATGCTGACTCTGTAAACCGCTTAGAGAGGGCTGAAAGCCCTATGAAGCGGTATATAAGTCTAACTGCTATTGCTATTGCTATTAAATGGAAATGGAAATCTTTACTCTAATGGATTTCTTTAACCTCCGCATAACTCATACATCTCAAAGGAATTAGAAAAATGGCACCAGTTGAAGCTCATTTCTTCCTCTTACAAAATCTAGGATTTGGAGGTGAGTTTTAAGCAATAGATTGGTGCCATTATATGTGCAGAGATAATTTGCTAAGTTACTCTTATATCTTTTCTGTCTAGCCTGAGATTGCTTAATTAGAGCCATGGCTTAATCAGGATATTACAATCCCCCTTAAAACAGCTCAAGAATTTAGCATTACTTCTTTCTGACATATTTTTATGTTTTGTTTAGCAGGCAGGCAGCTAGCACAGAAACCTTCATGGACACATTTAATTCATTCTCTTTTCTAACCGAATTTAATTTCAATTTAATTTCACCAACTGAAGCAAGCTTATTCTTCTCTTCGGATAATAATGGAGCTTATTGTTCCAACAGTTCTTGATGGTTTATAATAATAGGGATTTTTTTCCTGGGCCGAAAAAAAATATATGGGACGACTGTTTCAGTTCTAACCACACCATATTTAAATGCTGAAAACAAACAAAGCAGGAACCTTGTATGAGTTCTGCCAGCTGGCATTGTGCATGCTCTGATGCATCAAAGGGTTCTTTTCACCATACATCTCTTATTTCTAATAGGTGCTCTACACTTCCACATCTGTGGGATTTGCAAGATTTATCCTCAACAGCTGTTTTATGGCAACAATGAATGAACCGAGGCAGGACAAGCAGTCAGAAGAAGGCAAGCAAATAAGCACTGGGAATTATTAAAATGAAAAACAATTGCTTTGGTAAGAGCACACAGATCTGAAAATTACAACTCTTTTTACAGTTTTAAGTTTTGCCTTAATTAGCCCTCCAGTTGATTTCCTTCTACTTAATAAATCAGAGGGAATTGAATTCCACATAAACTTTAATTGCCTTACAAATGGCACTTTTAAGCACAACCTCACAATAATAGTGTCTTACGTTCACTAAAATCAATAGGACATTTTAAATTACTTCGGTTACTTTTCTATCCTAAAAGTCCTCTCCATCTTTTAAAAAAAGGAGACTTGAGCTTCCTTTTTATTTATTTTTTAATACATTTATATAGCTACCTGTTCTGACCCCCCCTTCCTCGCTCGTTCACAGACGACAGTCAGACAGACTTAAAAGGAAATAACTTTATCAGTCCTGGCTCACGCTGGCTGCGAGCCCAAAAATAAACATAAATAAAGTCTCTGGCAAAAAGGTTACGCAGCAGAATACAAAAACAAAGAGCTCTTACAGCAAAACCAGGTTTACAGAAAGAAAGCAAATCACTTCTCCGAGTGTCTCTTTGAATCAGGGTTACAGAAAGCAAATCACTTATCCAAGTGCCTCTCACAAATAAACCACGACCGACGACCGACGACCGAACGAGGAACGAACGTTGACTTCTGCAACCAGGGCGTGGCACCATCCGTCCTTTTAACTCTAGCAGACGACACTAACGAGCCCCAGCTGCATTGTTATTCCTGCATCCCGACTCAACTCACAGCAAACTTCTGCTGAGTCACAACAGCTACCCATCTCACTGAATGTGACTCTGGTGGTGTACAACCAATGGTTAAACAATGTCACAAGTGAAAACACTTTTTTAAAAAATAATTAAGAACAAGATAAATAATAAAAACAAGATTGCGAGAGAATACTCATCTAAACACAATACAACCATCACCCAAATTTTCCATGGGATCCCCAAGGTTTTTAGAAAACCCAACATCAGGGGAGGCTGATGGTGCAGAAGGCAGGAGCCACAGCAAAAAGAGGCACATAAGCTACATCCGATCAGATGAAGCTCTTTAGCAGCTTAGAGTCATGGTGTCACGGTGGTTAGAATGCAGTATTGCAGGCTGACTCTGCTCACTGCCAGGAGTCCAATCCTGACCAGCTGAAGGTTGACTTGGCCTTCCATCCTTCCAAGGTTGGTAAAATGAGGATCCTGATTGTTGGGGGAAATTTGCTGACATTGTAAACTATCCAAAGAGTGCTGTAAAGCTCTGTCAGGCAGTATATACCATTAGGTTTAAGTGCTATTGCTATTGCTAATAACATACCCCTTCTGCTGGATCCAAGGGGATGGGTAGATATTATAGGGAAGAGGTAATCCCTCAAATAACCTGAACTCATGCCATGTAGGGCTTTAAAGGTCAAAAAAACCAACAACTTGAATTGCATCCAGAAGTAAACTGGCAGCCAATGGAGTTCACAGAATAGAAGTGTAACATGTACTATTTCTGTAAATTCTTCCATACAGTCCTGTAAATGAACATTCAAATCCTCCTGCCTTAGGAGTCACCTTAAGAGTGGCCATCTTTATATATAATAAGAGTGGAGCTAGGCACATTTTGAAGAGGGATGCAACACACACACACGTCTTGGAAACATATACCAGGTTGACCTTCTCATCTGTCAGTAAATCGTAGTTGATTCTTATTACATGCCAAACTGATATTTAACAGTAGCAGCCAAAAAACAGAATCTCCAAAGGCCTGCTCTACAGGAAACGGAATTGAGTTCTGGGTACTAGAATGTGGTACTGGTACAACAGTGGTCGGACTAATTTTTTTTTGCTATTGGTTCTTTGGGCGTGGCTTAGTGGGCATGGCATGGGTTGATGGGCGTGGTTTGGTGGGCGTGGGCAGGGGCAGGATACTGCAAAATTCCTATTCCCTCCCAATCAGCTGAGAGTCAGAGGCAGAGAATAGATGGGGGTGGGGCCAGTCAGAGGTGGTATTTACCAGTTCTCCGAACTACTCAAAATTTACGCTACTGGTTCTCCAGAACTGGTCAGAACCTGGTGAACACCACCTCTGCAGTACAAGATCTCCCCCGCCCTGGTTTCCTGCCATATTTATCTTTCCATACCAATCACCACCACAATATTCTGAATTGTCCCAACTTCTCCCAAGGCCACAGCACTTCCCACTCCATACCCACAGGCTCACAGAACAAGGGATTGTAACACATGATTCTAAGGAAAGGATAATTGAACTTCCCTTTGCTCTCAGTATCAATGGTCATTACCACTACCTTTGCCTTAACCAGCTCCTACCTGAAAAAGATAATTAGTCTCCTACAAGAGAAAATCCCTGCATCATCCAAATACATCCTTGCCAGGCAACATCACATGATCTGATGGAGACTGCACAGAAGTTTTAATTGACCACAAATTATCCTTACTGGCAGTGGTGGGATTCAAAAATGTTAACTACCAGTTCTGTGGGGGTGGTTTGATGGGGTGTGGCATGGCTTGGTGGGCATGGCAGGGGAAGGATACTACAAAATCTCCATTCCCTCCTGATCAGCTGGGACTCGGGAGGCAGAGAATAGATGGGGCAGGGCCAGTCAGAGGTGATATTCACCGGTTCTCCGAATTACTCAAAATTTCCATTACCAGTTCTCCAGAACTCGTCAGAACCTGCTGAATACCACCTCTGCTACTGGCTCTCACCTATAAAGGATAATTGGTCTCCTATCAGGGAAAATCTCCCCACCATTCAAACACTTCCTTGCCAGCCAGCTTCACACCATCTGATGGAGACTGTGCAAAAGATCTAACTGATCACAAAATGGTAATCATGTTCTCATTTTTCAAACATCAGTAGGAAGAAGACAAGATAGCTTTTATGGGGGGGGGGATCTGTTGTGACTCAGCAGAAGTTTGCTGTGAGTTGAGTCGGGATGCAGGAGTAACAATGCAGCTGGGGCTCGTTAGTGTCGTCTTCTGGAGATAAAAGGACGGATGGTCCCATGCCCTGGTTGCAGAAGTCAACGTTCATCGTTCATGGTTTGTTTGTGAGAGACACTTGGATAAGTGATTTGCTTTCTGTAACCCTGATTCAAAGAGACACTTGGAGAAGTGATTTGTTTTGTTAAGAGATCTTTGTTTTTGCATTCTGTTATCTTCTTGCCAGAGACTTTATTTATGTTTATTTTTGGGCTCGCAGCCAGCGTGAGTCGAGGCTGATAAAGTTCTTTCCTTTTAAGTCTGTCTGCCTGTCATCTTTGAACAAGTGGAGAAGGGGGGTCAGAACAGGGATCCCTGGCAATCTTCAGACACCAAACATAGAGTCAGCCTAACATTCCATCTTGAGCTACTCCGACTTACTTAACGGCATCTCTTTTGTTTGCAGCCAATATTACGTTTCTGAAGGTATGTTAGCCTTCTTCAACATTCTCTTTTAATTTATATAGCCCTTTGAAATGTCTATTAAAATTTGAGACATAGCATTGGAAAGATCTTAGGAAATCCCTGGAGTTTTGTTTCTCAGCCACATGAAATATGATCATGTCAGCTTTCAACGTAGGTCTTAGAGGATAGGGTCACTCTTCAGTAGTAGAATTACATTCTTGCATGCTAGGATCAGTGCTTGGCATCTTCAAGCAGTGGCTTCACTCTGAATAAGACTGTGTTTGATGTTCTCATAATGGAGAATTGTAAACAAGAAATAAAACGGTAGAAACAAGAACAATACTGTGTAACTATAGAATGGCAAGGCTTTACAACTGGCAATGTTCTGCCGTCATGATATTTCAAGCACAATATCATAATACTTTGTAGAAATAAATGAAACAATTACTGCAAAACCTTAGTATATACTCCACTTCCGCTAGCTACACAGAAGTCATTTGCTGATTCTCCAGCAATGTGAAAACATCCGGAAAGCTTCAAGGGTAAGGGTGGGGTTTTTTTTGTGTGTGCACACAAAGACACACAGAGACACCAAGAGTCTACCCTCCACTTGAAGACATCTGTTGAAGAGAAGTGAAGAGGTGCTATTGGTAATTGGTTCTGCGTTAAGATTTTTTTTACCTCCTTTTGATATTTCAACTTCAATAGGCTTCTTAGCTTTCTGCCAATGCCAACAGAGAAAGAGCATAATGCCGAGCTTTCCAAAAAAAGATAATTGGTAGTGGATTTCTCCGTGTATTCAATTCCTCCTAATTCTTCAAAGGAACATTTTTTTTTCCTATTCAGCCTTAGCTGAATAGGAAGCCTAATCAAGACTGAGCATAATTAATATCTGTATAGTTTTTAACAATTATTAAGACCAACAAGTGATGGAAAGCATTTCCAATGCCCACAAGGATGCAATAATGCTAGAGCATTCACAGCAGTAAAATTAGTTGTCGTGGTATCTTTATAATCATGATTCATTCATCTTTACCATAAGAGTAAAATGTAGCATAAACAAAAAAACAAAAATTGATGTTTAGAGTTGCAGGAAACCAAAGCATTTGCTACTATGACAATAATGATCTATATAAATAAAAATGTAATGGTTGTTTGTTCAAAATCGCTAATCTCCAAAAGTTCTTCACTGATTGCTTTGAAATTTTGACACAACGTTGCATTTGAATATGCGAATGTTTTTATATAAATATATTATATAGATGTCACACTGTGACAGGTAAAAACATGATTTTTTGAAAACCATCGCCATCTGGTGGACGGAAAAGCAACACACGCTATACTAAATATTTCATGATTCCATTTCAATGTTTCCGATTGCATTGTTATATTGAATTTTCATAGATTTCAATTTATTTTCATTTTGATTTAATTATTTCGTGTGACATTGCATTGGAATTGAGCCAATATAATGAGCCTAAATTTTCTTTTGCTAAGTGACACATTTGTTAAGTGGATCTTGCCATATTCTATGATCTTTCTTGCCGTGGTTGTTAAGCGAATCACTGCAGTTGTTAAGCTAGCAACAAAGTTGTTAAGTGAACCTGGCTTCCCCATTGACTTTGTTTGGCAGAAGGCCACAGAAGGAGATTGCATGACGCCAGGACACTGCAGCGGTCATAAGTATGAGTCAGTTGCCAGGCGGATGAATTTTGATCATGTGACCATGGGAATGCTGCAATGGCCATGTGTGAAAATGGTCATAAGTCACTTTTTTCAGTGCCCTTGTAATTTTTAACAGTCACTAAATGCACTCTTGTAAGTCAAGGAGTACCTGTACATTCCTACAGAGGTGTCAGCTTGTAATCATAACTTTTAGAGCAGCTAGAACATAAATAGTTCCATGACTCTCTTTGGGCAGCTCCTGAAAATTACCTCCTCTCTCCCAAAAGGGGTGAGGGCTAAATGTTATGTTATGCTATGTTCATTTATTTTATTTTATTTTATTTTAGCAAAAATGAAAATAGAAGTGTTCGTAATAAATTACACCTGGTCTCAGTTTTCAAAGAGGGGTGGAGCAAGAACTAAGCACTAGTGTTGCCTAAATAGACAATAATTTTGGAAAAATTGCTATACATCAGGAAATAAAGCATCTTGATTTCATCTTCTCAAACCCAACAGTTTACTAGATAATAGGATCGTTTCCAAGTGTACACTATTAATGTAACCAGACATGACAGGAAGAAGAGCAGGGGTCTTCCTCCTAGGACCTCAATTTTACCGAATCACCTTCCAATAAAGTTAGGCCTTGCCCTTACTTCACTCGTCATTTAGATATGCTCTTCACAAGTTAATATTGACTTGTGTAGCTTATCTCTCAAACACTTTCACAAATAATTCTGGGTATCTGATCAATTTTATCACACAGAATGAACAGGAGAGGCTCAGGATATGAAAACTCATAAACAGTTCCCCACCATTAGTTTCTGTAGTGCAACACAAAGGGTGTATCTGAGCAAAATAGTAAGAAAAAAAATGAAATTTATGCCGGCTGAACCGTCGCCCGGATTAACAAGGGTTCCGTTGGATGCTATGGCTCCTGGGCATTCTGCGCAAAATGAGCTACAGGGCTCAGCTCCTTCTGCTAGGCAACGGCATGGAGCTGACAAACTAATGGAAGAAAAAGTGAAAAAGCGAAAAATCTGGACTAGGGAAGAAAACATCTCTATTATGAAAGCTTACTATCAGTCTGAGCCAGCAAAACGTGGACTTCAAAACTTTTACAATAGTTTTGTGGGGATCAGCGAATTCTATAAAAACTTCAGGCATCATTTGTCCATGTAAGAAAACCCCACATACTAAGAAGATTGAGTATAACAAGCAAAATAGAGTTATCAAGCTGATCTAAATCTACTATAAAAGCACACATTATTGTTTTAAGGCATGCGCTGGTTGCCTTTTTTGCTCAGGATTACTTTGCACCAATCTTCCTCAATTTTGAGCCCACCCAAAAGTATTAAACTTCATTGCCTGAACTCTGCCTCTGGAGAAGCACTCAACCGTAAGTGGTGGTAATCTTTCCTGATTCTATCTCTATATGCTGCGAATTGAGCCTTCGGGTAAACTACCTGTCACTTTTAAAAAACCATGACTTTTACTCCTGCCAGTTAAAAATGTAGTGGTTCCATCCATAACATTGCACAACTGAATCCTCTGGTTCTTGGTATTCACAGTCAGCACTTCGTATTTCATCTAATTTCATCTAGCTTATGTCCCGCTGCAAATAATGGGATTTAAGTTACATCCAATTTGTCCCAGTTTTTTTCTGGGAACTAATTACTGTGCATTTCTTACATTTGTAATTTTGTAATGGTAGATAGTTTGTACTTATGCACTTTAATAAAACTAGAGCCTATAAGACATTCTTGAATTTTGCAAATAATAAATTTCCCCCCAATCCTATTCATATATTTTAAGAATTTCAAACATGACTAAATGTAAGGGTAATTTTTTTATTTCTGAAGATATGTGTTTGTTGCTAGGTAACTGTGTTTCATAGAATTTGATTGGCTGTGTATCCAAAGCATTTGCTAGAATGTACACCACACAGACAAGAAATATGGGGGTAGGAGAGAGAAAAAGAAAGCTTAAAACTTAGAAGTGCATTCTTGTGAAACTTTAAAAAAAAAAAGTCTCTTTAACGTTCTTTGCCAATTATATTCACTAAAGCTTTGCACTGAGGAAACAGAAACAAGTCTTAAATCTAGCCATAAACAACCAGAACTTCTCTAGTTCGTAAATAATATGCTGGGTGTTTTAATAATAATCACTGATTTGTTTTTCATTTTCGTTTTTGTTTTGGCAGTGAAGATACTAAATGTTTCGCGTTTACATACATTTGAAGTAATATTCTGGGAAAACATGAATTCCAGGACCACTGAGAGCAGAGGAGCACGAAACTTAATTTTGTTTGTATCAGGTTTTCCCCGCATTTGAAAACAAAACTTTCTGATAGATTCTTAAAGGAGAATACAAGCTCAACATAGTCGCTTCGCCCCTTTCATGGATCATACAACACTGAAATTTCAAAAAGTACATAAGCCAGGTCAGCCTTTATTTTATTTATTTACACATTTTGTGGTGCTAGATTAAAACCAAAATAGTGCCTCTCCCTTCATCTCGCTTACGGAAACCAGCTGAATGGACAGTCGAGCATTGGAAATGGGGAAAGGTTTTGTGTGGTTCGGCACTTTGCCCAATCATATATTTTCCAAAAAAGGCATCATGCTTCACCGAACTTGCTTAGCAGTGCAGACAATGCACCTGTCAAAACAAAATGGATCCACTTTCTCTTCTGACAGCTGCACCATCTGGTTCAAAGGCAGTTGTTTTGGATTCTATATTCTACGCTACAGCAGAGAATTCAGATGAATATTCAAGCAACGAACATCATTTGCTTGGAGCTGTCCAGGGTCCTGAACTTATCTCTAATTACCTGATACGGTTTCCTTGTTTGTAGCGTTCATCTGTAAATACTTAACTTCTGCTTACAGGCAAGTTATTATTGGTCACTGTCGAATCTTCTTTCTCGGGGTCAGTTTCACCATAAACAGGCATAAAGGTAGAAATGTGATTGATTTGATTTTTATTGATTTGCAACCATTTCATATCAGTGATACTGCAACTCTGAAACATTTTAACAATGAAAATGGTAAATAAATATATAATCCAATCAAACCAGCATAATATATCTAGGTTCCTCTTGTACATATGTTCTAGTTGTTCCCGACTCTAGGGGGCAGTGCTGACCTCTTTTTCAAAGCCAAAGAGCCAGCACTTTCCATGGCCATGTGGCTGGCATGACTAAATGCTGAAAGCGCACAGAATGTCAATTACCTCCACTCGACCAATTAGATCCCACAGATTAGGCCTCCTCCGAGTTCCATCAGCCAGTCAATGTCGACTGGCAACTACGCGGAGGAGAGCCTTCTCTGTGGCAGCTCCGACCCTATGGAATGAACTCCCCGTGGAGATTCGTACCCTCACCACCCTCCAGACCTTCCGCATAGCCCTTAAAACCTGGCTGTCCCGACAGGCCTGGGGCTAAAGACCTTCACCGTACCCGAATAGTATGAATGTTGTGCTTTTAACGATGTATTGTCCTATATGTAACTTGGTTTGTCCCCCCCTTCCCTTGAACTGTGAGCCGCCCTGAGTCCCCCCAGGGAAAAGGGCGGCATACAAATATTAATAAATACCAAATACCAAATGTTGTTACCTTCCCACCAAAGGTGGTTCCTATTTTTCTACTTGCATTTTTTTACATGCTTTCAAACTGCTAGGTTGGCAGAAGCTGGGACAAGTCACGGGAGCTCACTCAGTTACATGGTGATAGTGGTTTGAACCGCCGACCTTTCTGATTGACAAGCTCAGCGTCTATATCTTAGATAACAGGTTCATTGAAGCATGAAGTCTTTTTGGAGAGGATATAATTGAGCAAAGGGAAACATTTTGTGTAGTTTGTCCCTATTTCCCATGCTGAACTGTCCAGTCAGTTGGTTTCTCTATGTGAGATGGAGAAACACCATTTTGTTTAATTTCAGTTCACAAAATGTAGCAAGAATTAGCTTCTATACTACCTGAAATGCTAGAGTTGTATGACTCAGGTAAGGTTTGAAGCTACTATCCTGAGCTTGTATTTTACTTTCAGTATTCATCAGAAATCAGCTTATTCACATTAATGCTCCATAACTAGAAAGCAATGCAAAGGCACAAATTGCACATTATTATTCAAACAATTATTAAATGTACCATGAATATTTTAATATTTTTTCTAATATCATGTAAAATGCCAAGAGTTATTACTTTATGGCAGGATATAAATGTAGCTAATAAATATTAGAGAATTTACTAATATATTATAGATTACATGTTACAGCCTATATTACAAATATAGCGTGAAATCTGCCATCCTGTTAATTGATTTATTTAAATGGCATAGTGGCCTTTAAACAATATTGAGCCATTTAAAATCCCAAATGAAATAGAACAGCTCCTTCAGTAACATAAAATTGTGTGGGTAGAAGTAAGTAAATTTAGATCTCTAGATAATTTTAGCTCAGAAAATACATTAGTGAGCATAATCATTATTCTAGAGGAAAATATAATCAGAAATATATATAATTAGATATAATTCTCTACTTTTATTGCTTCCACTTTAGCTGATTAGCCAAATGACAAGTATGGTCTGACTGAGGGCCAGAATATACATTATTAAGCAAAGGTCTCAGGTCATGAATCTTTCTTCCAACTTACGCTTTTATAGTACATATCCAACTATATACTAACCTCAGCAGTGATTTGGGGGAAAGAGAGTTGAACGGAGATATTCAATGCATCATGTTTATAATACATGTCATTAAAAACTTCTAAACAGAGTAGCTGGACCTGTGAGGAGATCACAGTGAACACAAGGAAAATGTTCTCTGTGCATGACTGAATCTGCGTAGAAACTACAGGACTGCCAAGACAGTCTTAAGGCCTTTTAATACCTGTTTGAAATGCAGGTCTAATAAAAGCAAAGGTAATATATTCCTAGCAAAATTAATTAAAAAGTCAAGCAATCGTGAAAATAAAGTGTCAGTTCAACTGATGGAGGACCAGTGATGAACAAGACAGAAGCCATGACATAAACACAAGATAAATAGATCAGTAAGCTAATCATCTTCCTAGTAACATTGGTATTGTCTTCTTCCCATTCAATCTCCTTAAACAGATGAATAAATTCCAGCACCAGATCAACAGAATAAGATGATCACCAGATAAATAGAAAATGTACAATATCCAACTTAGATTTCCAATTAAATTGAAGCTTGCATGTATTTACTAAAGGAGATTTATTCCTGATAAAGTTTTTTTTAAAAAAGAAGAAAAATTAGATTAATCTCAAATGAGATCCCAACAGAAATCTGAGGTGTAGGCTGAATAAGGTAAAAGTTCAAAGAGAAAAAAAAAGAGACAAGACAAAAGTGCACTATTTAGGATAACAATCTGCTCTTCATCTCAAATCAGACATTATTTCTCTTTTTTTTTTCCTTTAAACACTGTCTAAATCACATTCATCCAACAGAGAATTGGTTGAAAAAAATATAATGTAATTTTTCTATCTTGGACTACTTGTAGAGTAGAACTGTGGTTCTCAACCTTTTCTTTAAATACCCTTTTGCTAGGGACCATGGCCATGGACCACCAAAATGTAAGATTTAAAGCACTAGATCCGGGATGAATTCGCGCCCACAACAACACGCCGACAAAAGTGCGCCATCAACAAACAAAGCAAAAACAAGGTAATAACCCTAATCCTAAACCTAACCCTGAACCTAACCCTGAACCTAACCCTAACCCTACACCTTAAGCCTAATCATGCTTTTGTGGGCGCACTGTTGTCACTGCACTGTTGTCGGCACGCTGTTGTTGGCGCGATTTTGATGTTGAGGTTTTCTCGCTGCGGTTTTGTCGGCACGCTGTTGTCGGGTCACGATGGTAGACATGCCAGAGGTGGCACACAACACCCTGTCTGTGAGCACATAAGCCATTGCTCCAGTTCAGCTCCGCCGTGCATGCACATGTGTCTCTAGCCAGCCAGCTGGTCTTCAGGTCTCTGCCACGCATGCGCAATGGGTGGGGCATGTGGGGGAGCGGGCGTGCATGCACAGGAGGCAGGTGGCATGCAGGGGAAGCACACATGCTTGTGCAGGAAGCAGGGCACATGCGCAGGGGCTGTGCATGCATTGCATTTTGGGGGGTTGGATGAACATATTTTGGACATTCAGCCCAGAAAAGGTTAGCCATCACTGCACTAGACTGTATTAAATATTTGCAAACTCCCTGTCCCTATATTGTGGCTTCCCAGGGGTCTACGGACCAGAGGTAGATAACTACTGGAGTAGACTATAGACTACCTTACTGAAGAACTCTAAAATAGCAATAGCAATAGCAGTTAGACTTATATACCGCTTCATAGGGCTTTCAGCCCTCTTTAAGCGGTTTACAGAGTCAGCATATTGCCCACAACAACAATCTGGGTCCTCATTTCAGCCACCTCGGAAGGATGGAAGGCTGAGTCAACCTTGAGCCGGTGAGATTTGAACAGCCGAACTGCAGAACTGCAGTCAGCTGAAGTAGCCTGCAGTGCTGCACTCTAACCAGTGCGCCACCTCGGTTTGTAAAATCATACAAACAAGCTATAATATCCCCTCTTCAGATTTATGTTCATTACGTCTTCTTCAGATATCATTCTGTGTCCACTGTTAAGAAATTTATTTTGTGCATGGCCACTGCTCTACCTAAACACTGTTAAGACTTAAAAATGATATATTATATGTTATTAGTTCCTTATCAGTTTCTCCAAACAAAAGATAATTCTTTTAAAAAAATTGAACATAAAGTAACAAAGGCTCATGCTTCAGAGGGGTCATGCTTCAGAACATGTAATTTATATAAATTGGCTTCTTTTGACTTTTAAATAAATATATGTCTAACATGTTAACTGGAAAAATCCAAAAATAAACAATATTACAATTTAGTACATGCATTTCAAAAATCATACTAGAAAAATTGTGTTCTTAAGGTGATTCCCCACACTAACATACAGAGATTTATTTTGTTCTAAGTTTACTAGCTGGAAATGTTGTAGCAGTCCTATATTCTTGTAACTATAATTTGCTAATTAGAATTCTGTGAGAATCATGCTTGGAAAAAAATTAAAGTTCAGGCAGCTGGAAACAGCCTGACATAACTGATATTTAAATGTTTAGTTATAGGCTACGTACAATGAAATGATGTATTTGAACTCTCTTCATGATTGACTGAGGGTGATGGAATTATCCTCAGAAGTTATTTTCTTACTAATTGATTTCTATTAACTACAGTTTATTTTTATTCTGGTAAATAAAAACTAAAAAAAGCCACATCAGAAGGAGAGATATAATCATAGAATTATGTTACAAAATACTAGAAAATTATAGTTTCATTAGATAATTACATATCCAGAGAACGAATAATCTTATTATACATTACAGTGAACATGAGATCGCTCACAGTATAGCAAAAAATTCTGGATGACTTTCTGTTTTCAATGAAAAATATTGCAATAAAGCACATATGAGATTGTGTATATTCCCCTTGTTTACTGTTGTTATTTAGAATACAGTGCAAAATGACTCATGGCTAAATCTACATCTATCTATTGACATTATTTTTAAATTTTAAAAATAAATATGATAAAATATGATAAGTTTTATCATATTTTATTTATATCTTAAATTATTGCATTCTATTCCAATTTCATTTTAGACTGTATTTTATTCCAATTCCATTTTAAATCATTTTTTTTAATTCCAATTTCATTTTAAATTGCATTTTATCAAATTCCATTTTAAATTGCTTTTATCAAATTTTAGTAATAATTTGTTTCTGGAACTTTGATATGGCCCAAGGGCTAATCCATAAAGACTCAATGTCAATATTAAAGGTTATTTTAACAAGATAAATATACACGTTTTAGAGGAAAAAGTAAGGAAATAAAAAAGAAAAATTGTGGAAAAGAAAAGGTTCCTGAACTTAACAATAGTCATAAAAGATATAATAAATCTTTACTATAAACTGTTTGTCTTAACTGTTAGAAAAAAAATTAATTTTGCCTTTTTAGCTGATGTGCCTCTTTGAAGAAACGTTGGCCTTAGGATGAACTATTCACTTTCATTATCAACCTAAACCTACAAATCAAAGTGCTATTACCTTTGCTTAGAAGGAAAGCGATAAGCCAAGAAACATCACACAAGGAAGAAAATCTGACATGATGGTGATGAAAGCTAAGTATTGAAGCTTGAAGAGATCACCTCCCATCAATTATGGGCTGGACATCTTTTTCCAGACAACATCAAAGACAAAAATATAGGCAGCTTCTATGAATGAAGAAGGAGCTATTGGCGTCTTGTATCGTAAAACCTTGTCTTATGGTAACATCCAGGGCCGGATTTCCCTATAGGCTAACTAGGCTTCAGCCTAGGGCCTCAAGATCAAGAGGGGCCTACATTCAAATTGTTAGCAAAATTAAAATTACACAATTCTAAAAACAGTGAACACTAAAACACTGAACCGAAAATAAGGAGAAATTCTACGCATATGACTAATAAACAAACATAAAAATGTATTGGTTAAGATCGTTCCAGCGCCGCGGCAGTTGGGGAGCCCGCCCATGTTCCCGGCACCGGCGGTCGGGCGAGAGGCGCGGTCGCTCCCAGTAGCTGCCCCGTCGACGCGGAGCCCAACAGCGGCCAGGCAGGTGAGGGCGAAGGGGCCAAGCCAGGCAGCTGAGCGCAGCAGGGGAGGCGGCTGGCCTCGCTGCCTTTGCCGCAGAGCAGAGCCGCCCTCCGTCAGGAGGCCAGCTATATATATTTATATATATCACAGTAATGGTGTATTTTTATTGTCTCTCATGTAATTTACAAACTTAAAAATGAGAGGTGAAAGGGCCTCATAAGTGGAATAGCCTAGGGCCTCTTTTCATCTAAATCCGGCCCTGGTAACATCCAATATATTTAAATCAAATACTGACCACAGAAGAAGCTTCTTGGATGAGAGGCAAAATGTCTTCACACAAAAACAAAGATAGGGTTTTGAAAAAGCAACTTTGGGACGAAAACTGGCCACTTTAAAATAGTTTATCTTGGTTCTCACACGCAGCAATACCGGTAGTCTTCAACTTCCAACAGTTTGTTTAATGACTGAATGAAGTTCCAAGGCACTGAAAAAAGTGACTTAGGGACATTTTGCCTGTGAACATTCCTGGGTTCACATGAGCAAAATTCAGAAGCTTGGCAACTGACTCATGTTGATGATGGTTGCAATGGCCTGGAGTCACGTGATTCTTTTGCGACTTTCTGACAAGCAAAATCGTTGAGGGGAAAAAAAAAACAAATTCACTTAACAACCATGTTCCTAACTTAATAACTGCAGTGATTTACTTAATAAAGGTGGTGTGCAGGTGGCTGGTAAGGCCTATATGGGCGCAGAATGCTCTGCCACATGTCGGGTAGATGTGTGTGGGCACCATTTGTTACGGCATTTGCAGCTCTGGCTTTACGGAGTGCTCGCTTCTCTTGTGCTGTGGTTATTCTTCTGTCTTGAAATGTCTGGCAGCCTTGGTGGATCAACCTGTGTGCCATGTCGATTGATCTTGTACCAAGAAGTGGTGTCGATATCCAGGGACTTGAGAGAGCCGTGTCTTTGTATCACTTCCTTTGTCCCCTGTTCTGTCCCCCCTTCTCCGCTCGTTAACAGAAGACAGGCAGACAAACTTAAAAGGAAAGAACCTTATCAGTCCTCAGCTCTGACTGGCTGTGAGCCCAAAAATAACCATAAATAAAGTCTCTGACAAGATAACAGAATGCAAAACAAAACTCTTACAAAGCAATGCACTTCTCCAAGTGTCTCCTTGAACCAGGGTTACAGAAAGCAAATCACTTCTCCAAGTGTCTCTCACAAATAAACCACGACCTAGGATCAATGAACGTTGAACGTTGACTCCTGCAACCAGATCGTGGCACCATCCATCCTTTTATCACCAGAAGACGCCACTAACAAGCCCCAGCTGCATTGTTAATCTTGCATCCCGAAAAGACTCGCAGGAGAAGTCTGCTAAGTCACAACAGTCCCCCATGTGATTCAGTGGTGGGTTCTGGATCCCATTGCAACCAGTACGCTGTGACGGGGCCAGGCGTCCACCTCAGGAACATGTGCTGCACAAGCATGCACACCCACTGCGCTGCGACGCTCCAGCTGCTTGGCGGAGGTCACACAGGCGCCATGCACTGCGCACGTGTGTGCAAATGGCCCGATTGGCTTAAATAGAAATAAGGAATGTGGGCGGGTGGGTGAGCCCTCCAAAACACTGTTCCAGTACAGTGGCCGCCGCTCCCAGCTGCCACCAGTACGCCCGTACCAGGGCATACCAGCCAGAACCCACCACTGGTGTGATTGCTTTCCTTGAGGCAGCTCAACATAGAGGAGCTGTTTAGGGATGATATATAACGATGGTGGCGAATCTATAGCACGCGTGCCACAGGTGGCACCTTGGAGCCCTCTCTGGGGACATGTGATCCACCATCCCAGCTAAGCTCCACTGCGCATACACACATGCCTCCCACAAGCCAGCTGATTTTTGGGTCTCTGCCACACATGTGCGGGGGGAAAGGCGTATGCAGATGTGTGCACATGCGCAGGGGAGAAGTGCGGGGGGTGTTCCAGTGCATTGTATTATGGGTGTGGATGTCAGCCTCCACTTTGCTACTGCTTCGGCTGCCATTGAAACGGGGAGGGGGGGTATGGTATTTGGGAGGGGAATCATTGTTGTCCTGGAGGAAGTTTCTAGACTCTGAACTGACCATCTTACTGCACATGTGGAGGAGGAGTGTTTCCCGCCAAGGCCAACGGTCCAACATTCCATCCTGGTGATGCCTTTCGAAGTTATCTCACACCTGACATTTGGGAGAATTATGAGTGGACTGTGCAAGGGATGCCAAGGGGAGGGGAATGAATTATACATTATATTATTAGCTTTCGCGCCTAATTAACCAGACTTAGCTTAGCTTTGCAACTGTTCATTTATAATTAGTAAAAGTACACTTGATTTCAACAAATGGAGTCCAGTGGTTTTCTTTCCTGATTACTGAATGAATAAATGCTGACAGTGGGTACACATGTGTGCACTGTCACGCACATATGCATGCTTTTGGCACACAACAACAAAAAGGTTAGCCTTCACTGATATATAATGTTATATATAGTGCTCAGGGTAATTAGAAGGAGTCAGAAATTCTGAACTTTCCCCAGATTTCAGATCTCACAGATCAGCAAAGCCCAATGCAAAATTTAACAGTCCCGCATGAGAGGGCTGTATTGCTTGGGACTGTCTATTAGAGATCCAGCAGGCTTCTAATATCAAACAGGGTTTTATTGCTGATCTCTGTCCTAAGAAATTATTCCTAAAAGGAATAGGAGTGCAAGTTCTTCTATGCTTTCCCTGGGCTGCAATTCTGCATGTAGGATTGATTCTCTAGGCCCTGCTTAGTATTAGATCAACAAGGGTTCGATTCCACGAGAAAGCTAAGCCCAGCAGCTCTTTTTAGAACCTCTGTATATCAGTGGTAGGATTCAAAATTTTTACTATCGGTTCTGTGGGCATGGCTTGGTGGGCATGATGTGGCTTGGTAGGTGTGGCTTGGTGGGCGTGGCAAGGGAGGGATACTGCACTCTACATGGGGCTGCCCTTGAAGAGTATTCAGAGACTTCAGCTTGTCCAGAATGCAACCGCGCGAGCAATTGTGGTACACCCACGTTACACCTATCCTCCGCGAGCTGCACTGGCTGCCTATTGGTCTTCGGATGCGCTTCAAGGTGCTAGTCGTTACTTTTAAAGCCCTACATGGTATCGGACCTGAGTACTTGAGAGACCGCCTCCTGCCAATTACCTCCAACAGACCGATTAGATCCCACAGACTAGGCCTCCTCCGAATTCCATCTGCCGGCCAGTGTCGGCTGGCAACTCCCCGGGGGAGGGCCTTCTCTGTGGCTGCTCCGGTCCTCTGCAACGATCTCCCCGTTGAGATCCAGACCCTCACCACCCTCCCGGCTTTCCGCAAAGCCATTAAGACCTGGCTGTTCCGGCAGGCCTGGGGCTTCTGAATCTCTCAGCCCCACTTGAGGGTATGACTGTTGTTGTTTTTTACAATGTGTTTATCTTTTTTATTTTCTATTTTGTATTTCCCTTCCCTCTTTGATTGTTAGCCACCCTGAGTCTCTCGGAAATAGGGCGGCATACAAACTGAATCAATCAATCAATCAAATATATCAGGAGGATCCGAGGTGGCGCAGTGGTTAGGGTGCAGTACTGCAGGCCACTTCAGCTGACTGTTATCTGCAGTTCAGCGGTTCTAATCTCACCGGCTCAAGGTTGACTCAGCCTTCCATTCTTCTGAGGTGGGTGAAATGAGGACCCAGACTGTGGGGGCAATTTGCTGACTCAATTTGCTAAAACTCTGTAAACCGCTTAGAGACGTCTGAAAGCCCTATGAAGCGGTATATAAGTCTAATTAATAAATAATAAATAAATAAATATCAAATCACTGTAAAATCTCCATTCCCTTCCCACTCCAGGGAAAGGATACTGCAAAGTCCCCATTTCCTCCCGATCAGCTGGGACTCGGGAGGCAGAGAATAGATGGGGGTGGGGCGAGTCAGAGGTGGTGTTTACTTGTTCTCTGAACTACTCAAAATTTCCCCTACCGGTTCTCCAGAACTGGTCAGAACCTGCTGAATACCACCTCTGCTGTGGATGTGAAATCAATCATTTTGAATCTGAGAAAAATGTGAACAAGTTCTGATTTTGTTGCCCACAATAGACACCTTTGTTGGATTTCTTGTGCTGAAGCTCTGAACTGAAAAGTTGTTAAGCCTAGAATGCACATAGTGAACAATGTTAATTAAAAAAAAATGTACTAGAGCTAGTGTTTTTGGAGCATTCTGTGCAGATTGCAGGCTTGAAATTAGCGCTTAATGAAAGTTTCCAAAAAAGGGGTTATGGGACAATTAGCTTTATTTGCATTATCTAGACCCCTTCCAGTCAGGCTTCAGACCCGGTTACAGCACTGAAACCGCCTTGGTCGCATTGATGGATGATCTCTGGAGAGCCAGAGATGAAGGACATCCCTCCATCCTGGTCCTCCTTGACCTCTCAGCGGCTTTCGATACCATCGACCATGGTATCCTTCTGCGAAGACTGCGGGAGGTGGGAGTGGGAGGCACCGTGTTACGGTGGTTCTCCTCCTACCTCTCGGACAGGTCGCAGTCGGTGTTAGTGGGAGGGCAGAGATCGTCCCCAAGGCCCCTAAAATATGGGGTGCCGCAGGGTTCGGTCTTATCCCCCCTACTATTTAACATTTACATGAAACCGCTGGGAGAGATCATCCGTAGGCACGGGATTAGATACCATCAATATGCGGACGATACTCAATTGTATCTGTCCGCCCCGTGCCAAATCAATGAAGCGGTTGACGTAATGGACCGGGGGCTCGAAGCCGTCATGGACTGGATGAGGATTAACAAGCTTGTGCTCAACCCAGAAAAGACCGAGTGGCTGTTGTGTTTTCCTCCCAAAAATTCGGCCATTAATCCAACACTCAGGCTGGGGGGTCAAATTCTACACCCCTCAGAGAGGGTTCGCAACCTGGGAGTCCTCCTGGATCCACAGCTGTCATTCGACCATCATATAGCGGCTGTGACCAGGGGGGCATTCGCCCAGGTACGCCTGGTGCGCCAGTTGCGACCCTACCTGAACCGGGAGGCGCTCACAACTGTCACTCGGGCCCTCGTGATTTCTAGGCTGGAATACTGCAATGTGCTCTACATGGGGCTGCCCTTGAAGAGCATCCGGCGACTTCAGCTAGTACAAAACGCAGCCGCGCGAGTGATCGCGGGTGCACCTCGATTCACCCGCATTACACCTATCCTCCGCGAGCTGCGTTGGCTACCTGTCGATCTCCGGATGCGCTTCAAGGTGCTATTGACCACCCATAAAGCCCTACATGGCAGTGGATCTGGATACTTGAGAGACCGCCTTCTGCCAATTACCTCCCTACGACCTATAAGATCTCATAGGTTAGGCCTCCTCCGCATCCCATCGGCCAGCCAATGCCGGCTGGCAACCACAAGGAGGAGGGCCTTCTCAGTAGCGGCCCCGACCCTTTGGAACGAGCTCCCCGTAGAGATCCGCACCCTCTCCACCGTCCAGGCCTTCCGCATAGCCTTGAAGAACTGGCTCGCCCGTCAGGCCTGGGGATAAGGACCATTGCCCCGCCCGAATGTTGTATGCATGTTGTGTATTATTTTATTATGTGTTGTTGTTTTAGTATTGTATTGTTTTGTATTCCCCTCTCCCTGGTTTCTGTGAGCCGCCCTGAGTCCCCTCAGGGAAAAGGGCGGCCTACAAATAAAATCAATTCAATTCAATTCAATTAAAGACTGGCAAACACTCCTCTAGGAGTTTTCAGGATTTATATAAAAACACCTCTATGTTTTTCATTATCCTTATTTGTAGGTTGGGTTTTTATGACCGTTATACCTAGCAGTAATTCTATCTGATGGCATTTAATACCTTACTTTATTAAATTTGATTGTGTTGAAAAATAGGCCCAGAATTTAGCAATAGCAACAGCAGTTAGACTTATATACTGCTTCATAGGGCTTTCAGCCCTCTCTAAGCAGTTTACAGAGTCAGCATATCGCCCCCACAGTCTGGGTCCTCATTTTACCCATCTCGAAAGGATGGAAGGCTGAGTCAACCCTGAGCCGGTGAGATTTGAACAGCCGAACTGCAGAACTAGCAATCAGCTGAAGTAGCCTGCAGTGCTGCATTTAACCACTGCGCCACCTTGGCTCTTACTACACTTTTGTTTTCTGGAACAAAACAGATTGAGAAAATACTGCTTTATATTTTGAACACCCAACGATGATGTTAAAAGCAATGTTGTGTGGGCTTTGAGTGGGTGGGAAAATATACTGTCTTTGTCCTTAGCAATATGAAGGAAAATGAAAATGGCAGAAAAGGGGTGAGGACATATGGGACATATTTATATCACAATATAAGTGCAATTACAAATTCAATTTTCTAGCCTTTTATATACATACTTTTCTAAAATAAATCCTGGTGCCCATTGAATAAACTCTTGCCCACAGTCCTATTCTTTATGCCACAATAATGGATAGTCCAAACCAAATTCTAAATGGTCAACAATGAACAATTATCTGGGTGGATGAGACAGTGCCTTATATCAGTCTCAGATATTTCACAGAAGAGGATACAGGTAGTCCTTGTCTTATGACCACAATTGGGAACACAATTTCTGTTGCTAAGCAAGGTGGTTGTTAAGCAAATAAGTGCAGTTATTAAAGTGAATCTTATCATTGTTAAGGAAATCTGACGTCTCCCATTGACTACTGCAATGCGCTCTACATGGGGCAGCCCTTGAAGAGTATTCGGAGACTTCAACTCGTCCAGAACGCAGCCGCGCGAGCGATTGTGGGTGCACCTCGGTACACCCACGTTACACCTATCCTCCGCGAGCTGCACTGGTTACCGATCAGTCTCCGGATACGCTTCAAGGTGCTAGTCGTCACTTATAAAGCCCTTCATGGTATTGGACCTGGGTACTTGAGAGACTGCCTGCTGCCAATTACGTCCCAAAGACCCATTAGATCACACAGGGTCGGCCTCCTCCGGGTTCCGTCCACCACCCAATGCCATCTGGCTACTACCCGGGGGAGGGCCTTCTCTGTGGCAGCTCCGGCCCTTTGGAACGAGCTCCCCGCAGAGATTCGGACCCTCCCCTCTCTCCAGGCCTTCCGGAAAGCCATGAAAACCTGGCTGTGCCGGCAGGCCTGGGGTTGATGAGTTCTCCTCCCCTCTCGACCTGTGTGGCTGTGTGATTCTTGACTATTTTAACTATTTGTATTGTGTTTTATGTTCCCTTTCCCCCCTTTGAGTTGTTCACCACCCTGAGTCCCTCCCAGAAAAGGGCGGCATACAAATAAAACAAATCTAATCTAATCTAATCTAATTGGAAGCTGGCTAGGAAGGTTGGAAATTGTAATGTCAATATGAGAATTGGTTGTCACTTTTTTTTAGTTCCATTGTATTGCATTCAGTTTTAGTTGCCACAATGACTAAAAAAAATGTCGAGACTCTAGAAAGAGTGCAGAGAAGAGCAACAAAGATTATTAGGGGACTGGAGGCTAAAATATACGAAGAACGGTTGCAGGAACTGGGTATGTCTAGTTTGATGAAAAGAAGGACTAGGGGAGACATGATAGCAGTGTTCCAATATCTCAGGGGCTGCCACAAAGAAGAGGGAGTCAAACTATTCTCCAAAGCACCTGAGTGCAGAACAAGAAGCAATGGGTGGAAACTAATCAAGGAGAGAAGCAACCTAGAACTGAGGAGAAATTTCCTGACATTTAGAACAATTTATCAGTGGAACATCTTGCCTCCAGAAGTTTTTAAGAGGGGATTGGGTAATTGTTGTGGCCCGGCAGGAGCCGTTGGAGCTGCCACCAGACTCCAACAGCGAGGGGCCCTATGAGTCGGCCCTGGAGGATGTGGAGGACCCTGGACAGGGTTCCGACTCTGAGCAGGGTGCAGAGAGACTGGTTGGCCACCAGGTGGCGCCTGAGCCTTGGATCAGTGGGGAGGAGACAAGACAGAGTGATCCAGAAACCAACTGTGAGTTGTTCCGGGATGCACGCCGTCGAAGGGCTACTCGGTGTCAAGAAGAACTACGTAATTACAGGAGGTAATTACGTTCAGCTGATGGTCATTAAGCTCCTCTCCCAGACTATAAAAGAGACTGCTTGTGCCACACCCTTCTTGCAGAAGTCAACGTTTGGGACTAAAGAGAAACGAACTTGGCAGGCTGGATTGCTGCCAGAGTTTGTTTGCATTGCTGCCAAGGTTTCTCGGACTTGATGCCAAAGTCCTTATCGGTTTGTTTATTTGGCTTTCAGCCACCGAGAGTCTGGACTTGCTAATTAAAGGACATTCCATTTTACGCTTGTCTCGGCTTTTGTTACTGAATGGAGGAGGGGGTCAGAACAGGTAACTATTTCTCTGAAATGGTATAGGGACTTTCTGCCTAAGCAGCGGGTTGGACTAGAAGACCTCCAACATCCTTTCAAACCAAGGATGAAATTCAGCAGGTTCTGACAGATTCTGGAGAACCGGTAGCGGAAATTTTGATTAGTTTGGAGAACCGGCAAATACCACCTCTGGCTGGCCCCAGAGTTGGATGGGAATGGGGATTTTGCAGTATTCTTTCCCTGCTACACCCCCCAAGCCACACCCATAGAACCGGCAGTAAAAAAAAAATGAATTTCACCACTGCTTCAAACTCTGTTATACTGTTAAGGCTGAACTGTTGCTAAATGAATGGCTGTAACTCAAGGACTACCTGTAATTATGAAAAAGGTTTTGGAGTCTAAATAGATTAAGTGCATACCTGGTTTAATCATGTATCACAATTGTGGCTATAAAATATCTATGATCTGGAAAAGAAGATTTTTTTTCTTTTAAAGACAATGTAGTCCCTTGCATCGGGGTGTAGTTGAGGCGCCTGAATGAAGCTGAGCGTTTACTGACTGGATGCCCTTCCTGATGCCTATGCGGAGTTTGCAGCAGAAGTACTCATTGCGCCCAGAGAGATAAATATCTGCAACTACCTAGGATTGAACTCACATCAACCTCTAGGCTACCACACCGCTGATCTGAAAATTACTTATATGTAGCATAATTCCGCACATGCCTTCCTCCAACACCAAGCTCCATTTATTCAGCCCCTTTATCCATAACTTCACCAGAGCAGTTTTGTGAGCAGATCCTTGAGGTCAACCAATAGAAAGTTTTTTGTGTCAGCATAGCAATATTTTGAATTATGAATCACTGTACACTGTTCCAGGCATCTTCGAGTTACAGTTGCCTTATAAATCTCAAGCATACTAAAGCATTTTAAAACTTGGCTGCTACAGGCTGCTCTTCCAGAACGTAGCCTTTGGAAGAATTAAAGTTCCATTCCTGCCGATTTAAACACCAATCTGGCTCAAACCAAAGAAATGAAATTACAGCACAAATGTGAGAATCTTGTTTTTGTAAGATCACAGATGGTTTCCAAAAACTAGATTAATTTGGAGACCTAACAAAGTTAATCTGTAACCCATGTGCCCAGCTAAGGAATCTTAAAGTGACAGAAACTCTTGACAATAGCATGATATCCCACAAAAGGGCTGCCTAAAATTACATAACTCTTGTTATGTAAAGCATGCTTTTCTTTGTTCAAGTGGCAAGTCCTCTGCACGAAGCCCCATTAAACTCAGTGTGACTTATTCAGTATAAATATATGACTTTAGTATTGGAGGATCTAATGTATGAACAGTTTCAAGCAATTGGACAGTTCTCATTGTGCTATTTTATAAAAATGTATCCTAATATTTCCTAATAGCTTAGTGTTATTTATACCTTATTTTTCGGAGTATAAGACGCACTGGAGTATAAGGTGCACCACGATTTTGAAGAGGCAAATTAGGCAAGTTTTTCCCCTCTGCAGACCTCCCCAAAATGGTCCGTTTTTTTGTGAAAATGGGCCCATTTTTTTGTCCAAACATTTTTTATTCAGAAGGCTTATAGTGTGCTCCTGGGGGGGTGGGTCCCCCAAAATGAGCAAAAAAACAGCTCAGTTTTCACAAAAACGGGCACGTTTCTTGTCAAAAAAGGGCATGCATAGCCTTTAGGAGGCTTATAGAGTGCTCCTGGCGGCTGGGAGGGGGGGGAATTGAGCAAAAAGCGGCCCGTTTTGCACTCATTTCTGCCCTCCCCAGTCTGTTGATTCCAGCACTCTGGAAGCCTTCTAAAGGCTATGCACATGAAGGGGGCGGGGTTTCAGGAGGCAAAAATGCCATATTCAGTGTATAAGATGCACCCAGATTTTCACCCTCTTTTTTGAGGGGAAAAAGGTGCGTCTTATACTCCGAAAAATACGGTAATGCATTTATTTCCTATGTACATTATGGTAAACTTCGTTAGAAAGTATTTTGAGCTCCCATAGCAGTCTCTAACATAATCATTGACTATATCCTCCTTCGTTCTTATTTTTCTCAGGATGTACACTTATTAGTATATTGCCAGTTAAGAGTTCTACAAGACTCTACACGAAAAATTCAGGTTGCTTTTTCCTTTTATGACAAAAATGAAGTTAAAATGCAAAGCATATTAACTAACAACCTGCCTCTACCACTGTGATCCTCTGTCTCAGTGCTGACTTGTTCTGAGGATTAAAGGGAAGGGGGAAAAGGAGAAGAAATAATCTCTCATTTTGATAAAAAGAGGTTTGGTAATCCTTATGTTTTCAAAGGGCGTTTGAAATTTAGCTATAGGACTCCCATTAACGTCAATAGGAGCCCTGCTGCTTCATCTCAAACTGTATTTTTTTTTAAAGATATTTAATTCGTGAAGCTGATCACAAGAGACTCATAGCTGGGGGAAAAAAAATCAGGCTGTAAGTGATTTTGTCAAAAAGTTGGAAAGCAGTGCACAGCCACATCATGGCAATTTGTAAAGCAGTCAGTACCTCTAAGAGATATTGCACAAAGCAGCAACCAACTCAGCATCTCTCACTTGTGATAGTAAAAGATTCATTCATCTCAGTAGGTAAAAGCGATTGCGTATCATCCAGAATATGAATCTTTATCTATCAAAGGAGCATCACTGTGCAATGTGTGGACACAGAAAGACAGTAAGATAGATGGCAAGAAATAGTTGGAAGAAACCAGGGGTGGGTTTCAGGCGGTTCGCGGCGGTCCCTGCGAACTGGTTGGTCGGCGAACCCGGAAGTAAGTAACTTCCGGGAACCCCGAAGGATCCACCCTCCCGCCTGCATTTCTTACCCGGTTTTGACAAGTTCTGCGCTTCCACGCATGCGCAGAACGCATACAGCGCCTGCGCGATCCTCCAGGAGCAGCTGGAGCATCGCACAGGCACTAGTAAGCATGCGTGCACTGCGCGCGTGCACGAGGACGCCGCCGGCCCCGTTCCAACCGGTTCGGTTGGAACGGGGCGAGAAACCCACCCTTGGAAGAAACTTAGCAAGACTCAGCTTAATGCTTCCATTCTTACAGTGTACATTCCTGCATGAAGGCCTGGAGATGTTTGGGCGCCAAAGTCCTGTTTCTAGTCCTCATGTGTGTATGCTGAACAACAGCATGAGCTACAAATACAAATATTTATTTTTATTTTATTTATTAATTTGCAAAATGTATATTGCCGCCTACTCGTGCATGGCAACTCAAGCAGCATACAGGACAGAAATGCATAATATAATATGCATTACAAAATATCACGAAACTTTAGAAAACTATACAGTATATTGATATGCTTGTTATATAAGGAATTATGTTGGGAGGGGGAATCCATAGCTCTCAACCTACAGAGAATCATTATGTTCACAAAAATCAGGTACTTCTCAAGCCAGCAAGAAAACAGTCAAATATCTGTTGATTAAGAACAACAGGGAAAAGCCTAGGATTTAAACCTATGGATCCACATCTACGTATAGGCTTTGATTCCTATGCATTACATTAGAAAGATCTTCTGTGTGTGTGTGTGTGTGTGTGTGTGTGTGTGTGTGTACATACGTACATACATACATACACACACACACACACACATATATATACACACACACATACATACAATACATACATACATACATACATACATACATGTATGTTGTGGCCCTGCAGGCGCCGTTGGAGCTGCCACCAGACTCCGACAGCGAGGGGCCCTATGAGTCAGCTCTGGAGGATGTGGAGGACCCCGGACAGGGTTCCGACTCCGAGCAGGGCGCAGAGAGGCTGGTTGGCCACCAGGAGGCACCTGAGCCTTGGACCAGTGGGGAGGAAACAAGGGAGTGTGATCCTGATGTCATGCATTGGAGCAGTGGGGAGGAGACAAGGGAGTTGGTCCTGGATGCCCGGCAACGGAGAGCTAATAGGCGTAAAGAACAGTTGCGCAGTTACAGGAGATAATTGCACTCAGCTGGTGGTAATTAGGCTCCTCTCAAGACTATAAAACGAATGATTGTCCACACGCTCGTTGCAGGAGTCAACGTACTTACTAGAGCTGGAGAACTCTCGTGGCTAGCTTGGCAGGCTGGATTGCTGCCAAGGTTAGTCTGTGTGTTAATAAATCCTTGAAGTATCTTTGTCTCGGCGTGCTTTGGTGTAGGATGAGGGGGGGTCAGAACACACACACACACACACACACACACACACACACACACATGTATGGCTTTATTGTCTTTGTGAAACCAAATTATTTAGGTCTATACAAATTTGAAATGTGGTGAAGAAGTAAAGTAGATAAATATATTAATCTTGCTTCTCCAACCTCCACTGACCTTGTTCCTCATCTTAACCCTCTATGATACAAATGACAAAAAATAGAAAACGTGTTCTCTGACTTCGCTTAGTTTGTGAATTATGAGTTAATTATGACTGAAGTAAAAAATATATATAGCAAAGATGCAACATCACCGTTCTAAATGACAGTTCTGTTCTAATAGGCCCCATCAGTTTCACTTAAGATTGCCCACTAACTGGAAATATGTTTTGGAAATAACAGTGGTCATGTTAAAACATCTGATGATGAGAACAGTAACTAGGAGAATCGTGACAGATATTAATTAACTAGGACAATAAATTTAATTAAATCTAGAATTCACTTGGAAGGCAATGGAAAGCATGATTAAAACATTTCAAATTCTAGCATCTGCTTTCCTCACTTTATTCTTTTTCTTGTTTATTTCAGATTACAGTCATGACAACTTTAATCTCACTGCCGGAGTTCTGATATCTTCTGAATCTGGCTAACAGAAGGTGAGCTATTTTGGGCTTTAAATTTTTTTAAAAAATAGGAAAAATATTTCTGGCTCAGTCGTCTCTCATCTCAAAAAAAATAAATCATGATTGCTGAGGGTTTCCCAAGAAAAAGAAACATTTGGAAATAGAATCAGGAATAAGATTGTTTTTCATAAGGAAGTGTTGCCTCATTTGCATTTAACCCACACAATATTTTGCAAAATCTTTCGCTGCTTTTTGAAAGTTCACTACAAGCTGATATAGGGGTTAATAAGTAGAATAAAGACAGTCATTTATATTTTCATTTTTTTATATTAGGAATAATCGATAATCTGATCCCTTTTTAAAACCGTTCATTTAAAATTTACCTTGATGGTTTTGAAAAAAAGAAATGTCCCAATCTGCCTTTTCAATCTTTTCAAGGACTGGTTGGTTTGTTTTTTTTCTTCAAAGAGGACTTGTTACAAATCTTACAGTGAGCTCGAGCACTCAGAAATCAGTAGGAAAAACAGCAGGGAAGTGGGTGTGTATGGTTTAGACATGATGTTCCTACCATATTGAAATGGGACACAGAGCTAGGAATTAGCAGTTTAACACCATAAAAAGACATTTAAATCCTAACACTATGATATGCTTCTAATATCCGGTTCACCCACAAAACCGCGCTCGACTAAACCGCGCCTGACTAAACCGCGTCGCTGATGTCATCAACAGGGCGACAACAGCGCGGAGACAGAAGCACACTGTAAACCCTAAACCTAAAATTAACCCCTAATCCTAAGCCTAACCCCCCTAAACCTAATCCTAAACCTAACCCTAAACCTAACCCTTAACCTAACCCTAAACCTAATCCTAACCCTTAACCTAACCCTAACCCTAACCCTAACCCTTAACCTAACCCTAAACCTAACCCTAACCCTTAACCTAACCCTAAACCTAACCCTAAAGCTAACCCTAACCCTTACCTTAAGTTGAATCGGCTTGCTTTCAAAGCGCTATTTAAAGCGCCCTTCTTTCTCCGCGCTGGCTGTTGTCGCCCTGTTGATGACGTCAGCGACGCGGTTTAATCGGGCGTGGTTTAGTCGAGCGCGGTTTTGACGGGTCACGCTAATATCCATCATTATGGGTTTTTTTCTGACTATAAACAATTTCAATATGGATATACTCTGAAAACCAGCGCGAGTCGAGTTATTCATGGCTTCCTAAAATATGACATCCTAAAAAAAAAACGGTGGCTCAGTGGCTAAGACACTGAGCTTGTCGATCAGAAAGGTCAGCGGTTCAGGATTTGAATCCCTAGCGCTGCGTAATGGAGTGAAAGCTCCTATTACTTGTGCCAGCTTCTGCCAAACTAGCAGTTCGAAAGCAGGTAAAAAATGCAAGTAGAAAAATAGGAACCACCTTTGGTGGGTAAGTAACAGCGTTCCGTGCATCTTTGGCATTTGGATAATTCTCCTCATACAAAATAATTTAGGAACCTTGTGGACTTCAAGATTTCATCCTAGGATTATTTTGAGGAGAATTATCCAAAGGATTAATCAGATAGTTGTGTGATTTTAGCAAAAAATTTAGCTTGCTAAGCTTCAAAGTCAATGGGAATTCTCAGTCATTCAGGTTGTCCCAGAAGTGCTTTTTCAAAAGGCAACTCTTATTCCATGAAGATCTTTCACTTCTCATCCAAGGAGCTTCTTCCATTCTGATTGAAGACTGACTTAGAACCGAAGAAGCTTCTTAGATGAGAAGTGAAATGTCATCAAGGGAAAACAAAGTCCAGTTGCTTTTTGAAAAAGGACTTTGGGGGACTACGCTCCAAAGACAATTATGTGACAAGCAGTAGTAGCATCACTTTTGCTTTTTTTAAAAAATGGTAGCAGATGCTTTTTTCCCCTTTTATTACCTGGTTTCATCGTGACCCGACAAAAGCGCGAACGTCAGAAGCGCGCCGACAACACCGCGGCGCTAAAACCGCGATGTCAAAAGGGCGCCGACAACAGCGTGCCGACAACAGCGCGCCGACAGAAGCGCGATTTAATTTAAGGTAAGGTTTAGGGTTAGGTTTAGGGTTAGGTTTAGGGTTAGGTTTAGGGTTAGGTTTAGGGTTAGGTTTAGGGTTAGGTTTAGGGTTACGTTAAAGCGCGCTTCTGTCGGCGCGCTTCTGTCGGCGCGCTTTTGTCGGCGCGCTTTAGGGCTCATTCGTCGCTCATTCGTCACGTGGTTTTGTCACCGCGCTTTAGTCACCGCGGTTTAGTCAGGTGCGCTTTTGTTGTGCGCGCATTTGTGGTGGAAACGGTTTCATAGCATAATGGTGCTTATTTCTGAGTCACAGATGAGCTCATAATAGCACTTCCCTCTTCTCTTCCTTACAAACATTAAATCAGAGGTTGTATGAACATTAACATTGCTAGATGCACCATTTCTTCCACCTTCATAATTCCTTAACGAACCATGAATGATCCTGTGAGTTTATATTCTGTGCATATTCTTCATTAGCCCCCTATAAAAAAGCAATTATAAGAGATGGTAGCACACGCATCGTAAGTAGGTTTTGCTTTTCCTGAATAAACCCAGAGTCTGTAGGCATGAACACTTTCTTTAATTCCCACCAGATTCCATGTCTCGCCTAACTCTTTTTTACACTTACCATTACATTAATTAAATTAAATTAAATTAAATTGAGAAGGTGGCGGACTGAAAAGTCATCCTCTTACTTCATTGTTTCCAAAAGTTCCTCTGGGACCTAAATAAGCTCTGTAAGCTTTTCCTATAAAATAGAAAAGACTGGGAAATGGGCTTGTATACATTGAAAGAGCCGAGGTGGCGCAGTGGTTAGGGTGGAGTACTGCAGGCCACTTCAGCTGACTGTTATCTGCATTTCAGCGGTTCTAATCTCACCGGCTCAAGGTTGACTCATCCTTCCATCCTTCCAAGGTGGGTGAAATGAGGACCCAGACTGTGGGGGCGATATGCTGACTCTGTAAACTGCTTAGAGAGGGCTGAAAGCCCTATGAAGCGGTATATAAGTCTAACTGCTATTGCTATTGCTATTGCAAGTATTTAACAAACTATTACAGTTATAGTAGCAAGAGTATCTGGACCATCAACTGGGCAGCTATCAAGATCTCAGCACATATGAGGGACCGTCCATTAATGCATGTCTTGAACTTTCCTTTAAACTGGTCCTTCCAGTCTTGCAAACTGAGGAATGATTGACAATGTGTTTAGATGTTTAGATGTTTAGATGTTTAGATGTTTATTAACATTTGTAGGCCGCCCTTTTCCCTGAGGGGACTCAGGGCGGCTCACATAAAATCAGGGAGGGGGAATACAAACAATGATGTAGACACATATAATAAAAGTAATAAGCAACATACATTCATCATTCGGGAGGGGCGGCTATCCTTGTCCCCAGGCCTGACGGGCTAGCCAGTTCTTAAGGGCTGTGCGGAAGGCCTGGACGGTGGTGAGGGTACGAATCTCCACGGGGAGTTCGTTCCAAAGGGTCGGGGCTACTACTGAGAAGGCCCTCCTCCTTGTAGTTGCCAGCCGGCACTGGCTGGCCGATGGAATGCGGAGGAGGCCCAATCTGTGAGATCTAATTGGTTGCAGGGAGGTAATTGGCAGAAGGCGGTCTCTCAAGTATCCAGATCCACTACCATGCAGGGCTTTATGGGTGACTAATAGCACCTTGAAGCGCATCCGGAGATCGACAGGTAGCCAGCGCAGCTCGCGGAGGATAGGTGTTATGTGGGTGAACCGAGGTGCACCCACAACCACTCGCGCGGCCGCGTTCTGTACTAGCTGAAGTCGCCGGATGCTCTTCAAGGGCAGCCCCATGTAGAGCACATGTGTAGCCTTCATTTCAATTTCCTACTGTCACAAAATGGTAGAAGAGAGTCAGTTTGGTTTCGTGGTTAAAGCAACAACTTAGAAACCAGGAGACTGTGAGTTCCATTCAAGCCCTATGAAGCGGTATATAAGTCTTAACTGCTAGTGCTACTGCTATTCTTAAAAGCCTCCAGTGATGAAGCACCCACAATATTAAACAATATTGTTATTTACAATGTCGTTTTAGTGCATTCATTAAAAACTACCAAGAATCCATTGAATATAGCAGAGCATAAATCCAAAATGAACAAACAGACCAATAGTTGCATTAGCAATTAGCATGAAGTATCTTTTTACAGATTTTCTAAATGCTAAGAGTCTAAGAACCAAAGCCAATTCGCTAGAATGTACATTGCTTTGCCTTCTTCTAATGCCAGAGGGGGAAAAAAGCACAGAAAGCATAGGACATCACAGGCATCTTCCGAAGCTCTTACTTGACATAGAAGCTCATAAAAAGAAAAATAGTCCTAAGCCTGTAAATATTAATTTTAAAAAATACTTTCAATAGCCAGCAGATCTTCACAATCCAATCATATGGTTTTTGTCCCCAATCAACAGCCTAGCGCTACCGCATTTTGAGCTGGAGAGGTTTATGTGATGGAAGCTTTTCGTTCAGAAAGTAAACAAATTTGCAAACCTGCTTCACAGCCTGAGTCACTGCATAAATGAGAACAAGCAGCACTGATAACATTATCTATTTTCTTTCTTAGCTTAACTCTGGCTGGCAAAAAAAAAAAGTAAAAATCAGAGCTGAAAAGTGCTACCTTTGCCTCTTCTGAGAATTTCAAAACATCGTCAGTCAGGGAGCTGGTGTATTTAAACGGCATGTCATATTTCCCTGAAAACGCATGATTTTTGTGATCAGACTAACATATTCTTTTTCTCCCGATACGCCAAAACAAGAGATATTCAAGTCTTGAACTCTCAGTATATATTAAGAAAGGCTACCAGTCTCCTGAATTCATTCTTTCCTCAAACAGATGTATCTTATTTCTATTCCATGGACCCACAGCTGACCTTAGAACACCATTTGTCAGCTGTGACCAGGGGGGGCATTTGCCCAGGTTCGCCTGGTGCACCAATTGCATCCCTATCTGAACCGGGAGGCACTCGCAACAGTCACTCATGCCCTCGTGACCTCAAGACTGGACTACTGCAATGCGCTCTACATGGGGCAGCCCTTGAAGAGCATTCGGAGACTCCAGCTTTTCCAGAATGCAGCCGTGCAAGCGATTGTGGGTGCACCTCGGTACACCCACATTACACCTATCCTCCGCAAGCTGCACTGGCTTCCGATCAGTCTCCGGATACGCTTCAAGGTGCTAGTCGTCACTTATAAAGCCCTTCATGGTATTGGACCTGGGTACTTGAGAGACCGCCTGCTGCCAATTACCTCCCAAAGACCCATTAGATCACACAGGGTTGGCCTCCTCCGGGTTCCCTCTACCAGCCAATGCCATCTGGCTACCACCCGGGGGAGGGCCTTCTCTGTGGCAGCGCCGGCCCTTTGGAACGAACTCCCCGCCGAGATTCAGACCCTCACCTCACTCCAGGCCTTACGAAAAGCCGTTAAAACCTGGCTGTGTCGGCAGGCCTGGGGTTGATGAGTTGATGAGCTCGACGAAAGCGCGCATTTGACGTCATCACAGCGGTCCTCCGCGGTTTTGTGGTGGAACCCTGTGCTCATCTCCGTTTTGAAGCCGAAGAGCCAGTTCTGTCCGAAGACGCCTGCGTTGTCACGTGGCCTCCATGACTGAACACCAAAGGCACTTGGAACACTGTTACCTTCCCACCAAGGTGGTTCCTATTTTTCTACTTGCATTTTCACATGCTTTCAAACTGCTAGGTTGGCAGAAACTGGGACAAGTAAAGGGAGCTCACTCCATTATGCAGTGCTAGGGATTCGAACCGCCAAACCGCTGATCATTCTGCTCGACAAGCTCAGCGTCTTAGCCACTGAGCCGTTACGTCCCTCTAGGATCCAGAGTTAACCAGGTTTATTTAATATTTTAGCAACAAAATGGGGGCCCGTTTTGCTGAAGAATCTCTTTTAAAAAATCATGTTATTTCATTTAAGGCGTGCTTTCCCACCAAACATGGAATTTTCTTTTCCCATCCTGCAAGATGGTGAGGTAGGTTAGGCTGAAAAACACTGACACAAAGCCATCTCTGGAGAAATAGAGGCATTCGTTGGTTCACCTCAGGGAGCGAAGGGTGTGAGTGGGTGTATATTTCCTGTCATGCTTGGCTGCTGTACTGCTGTCAGTGAATCACTCTGTGTGTCTTTGAATGTTTGTGAAACTTCTGCATGTATTCATGTCTCCGGGGCCTGGATGTGGTAAAAGAGGAAGCAATAAAAGCAAAGTTGTGTTTTTACTTGACCTTTCTACTAGAATTAAGAAATTAATTCCAGGCAATAGCAGTAGCAATAGCAGTTAGACTTATATACCGCTTCATAGGGCTTTCAGCCCTCTCTAAGCGGTTTACAGAGTCAGCATATCGCCCCCACAGTCTGGGTCCTCATTTCACCCACCTCGGAAGGATGGAAGGCTGAGTCAACCTTGAGCCGGTGAGATTAGAACCGCTGAACTGCAGATAAAAGTCAGCTGAAGTGGCCTGCAGTACTGCACCCTAACCACTGTGCCACCTCGGCTCTTTTAGGCAGAGACTAAGCACAAAAAAAGGGGGGGAGGGGAGAGGCTGTTGTCGTTAATAAAATATTGGATTATTTAACCAAAAGCAAAGTAACCATGAATTAAAAAAAATATCCATCCTACCAGAAGCTTCCATACAAACACACATACACAAGTTCACTTGCCTCTCTAACCTTATTCTCAGCCTAACTAAGAAAACTGGTTATTTTGCTTTTCACTTTTATTTTGAAGGTAAAAAATTTGGTAAAAAATCTATTTATTTTTTTCAAATAGCATTTAGCAACAGCATTTAGATATATGTAATGCTTCACAGTGCTTTACAGGACTCTCTAGATCCGTGATGGCAAACCTATGGCACGCATGCCACAGGTTCAAGTTTCAAGGTTCAAGGTTCATTTTATTTATATGCCGCCCTATTCCCAGCGGGACTCAGGGCGGCGCACAAACCCAAAGGAGGGGAAGGGAAACACAAGAACTACAACAAAAAGTACAGGGAATTTAAAACAACCAACAGCCACACACTTCGAGAGGGGAAGGGAAACTCATCGACCCCAGGCCTGCCGACATAGCCAGGTTTTAACGGTTTTTCGGAAGGCCTGGAGAGAGGTGAGGGTCCGAATCTCTGCAGGGAGCTCGTTCCAAAGGGCCGGAGCCGCCACAGAGAAGGCCCTCCCCCGGGTAGTAGCCAGATGACATTGGCTGGCAGATGGAACCCGGAGGAGGCCTAATCTGTGTGATCTAATGGGTCTTTGGGAGGTAACTGGCAGCAGGCGGTCTCTCAAGTACCCAGGTCCAATACCATGTGGCACACAGAGCTATTTCTGACGCGAGGCGTTGCCCTGTCAGCTGGTCTGATTTTCCGCCTTGATTTTTGGCCGTTTTTCTCCCTCTGGAGGCTTCCCTGAAAGGGAATGGACTTCCGGTTTGCGCATTGGGCTGTTTTTCGCCCTCAGGAGACTTCAGGGAAGCCTCCAGAAGCCTCCAGAGGGAGAAAAACAGCCCAATGGGCAACCTGGAAGTCTGTTCCTAAACTTCCGGTTTGTGTGTTGGGCAGTTTTTAACCCTCCCCAGGCTTCAGGCTTCCCTAAAGCCTGAGTAGGGTGAAAAACAGGGCCAACCGGAAGCTCGGGAACGAACTTCCGGGTTGCCCATTGGGCTGTTTTTCCCCCCCTCTGGAGGCTTTCCTAAAGCCTGAGGAGGGCAAAAAACGGTCCAACGCGCCTCCTGGAAGTCCGGAGGCTTTAATGAGGCCTGCACACATGCACGGGGGGGAGTGCGCATGTGCAAGGGGAATTGTGCACACATGCTCTGGGGGGACACAATGCATTAGGATTGTGGGCACGCATGCAGGCAACCCCCCCTCCCCTGCTTTTGGCATGCCTCGACAAAAATCCAGCCATCACTTTTAAGACTCTGATGAGAGGTCCGCACAAGTCTATATATAGGTGGTCATTAGAGGGTGTTTCTCTCTCTCTCTCGTTGTATATATCATTTTCTCTCCTTCTGTCTGAGCTGAGTGGTAAGGGAATTTATCTCCATGTATATGTTTGTATATATTTGAATAGAAATCACTGTTAATTGTATGAAGGTGCTGTGTGCTGTGTGCTGTGTTTTGTTCCTGGGTTTATCTCATCATAATAATCACGCTGCCAAAACTCTTGACAAGCGTGCATTTTGATAGGATTGCTAATTGATGAAAGAAAGCTGGTACAACAGCAAGCTATGTGAGAATCAAACATCATTTTAGGAAGAAATGAAACCTTAAGCTTACTCTAATGCAAGATACTGGAATGTATAATCTTGCACAAATGTATATAGTTTTCTGTTCTGACCCTCCTCCTTCTCCGTTCAGGAACGAAAGCCAAAAGCCACGTAATTAAAAAGGTTTCTTTTAATCAGTCCAAGCTCTTGTTGGCTGCAAATAAGCCAAATAAATAAAGATAATAGTTCTGGCAAAAGTCCTTTAACTCACAAAACACTGCAAACAGGATTCTATATATCCAGCCACTTATCCAAGTTAGCTTCTCTTGATAGATGAATGTGAACGAGGAACAAGAACGTTGACTTCTGCCACCAGGGCGTGGCACCAGCAGTCTCTTTTATCAGCAGGAGGGGATCTTGATCAGCATCAGCTGTTCGTAATCACTTCCTGTAGTTACTCCGTTGTCCTTTACCATGACCTGACAAAAGCCCGAATGTCAAAAGCGCGCTGACAAAACTGCGGCGCTAAAACCGTGATGTCAAAAGCGCGCCGACAACAGCATGCCGACAACAGCGCGCCGACAGAAGCGCGATTTAAGTTAAGGTAAGGTTCAGGGTTAGGTTTAGGGTTAGGTTTAGGGTTAGGTTTAGGGTTAGGTTTAGGGTTAGGTTTAGGGTTATTTTTAGGGTTAGGTTACAGCGGGCTTCTGTCACCGCGCTGTTGTCGGCACGCTTCAGCGCTCATTCGTCGGCGCGGTTTTGTCACCGCGGTTTAGTCAGGCGCGCTTTTGTTGTTCGCACATTTGTGGTGGAACCGCCCTTTACGCTGAGTAGACCTGCTCCTGCATGCATCCTGATACAACTCCCAAATGCTTTCATTAACATTCCCTTTGATCCAATGCTCTGCCGCCACCTGGTGGCCAACCAGTCTCTCCTCGCCCTGCTCGTAGTCGACACCCTGTCCTCACCCTGCTCGGAGTCGACACCCTGTCCAGGGTCCTCCACCTCCTCCAGGGCCGACTCATAAGACCCCTCGCTGTCAGAGTCTGGCGGCAGCTCCAACGGCTCCTGCCGGGCCACAACAGTTTTCTAGCTTGGCAAACCACTGTGAAAGCAAACCCGTCTAGAGGCATCCATATTCTAAATTCAACGCAATTAACAGTCACGGATGGAGCTAAGTTGGCAAAATGAGAATAGCTCTTCATAAAGTTCAGTAAGGGGAAGGCATGAGCATAAAGAGTCAAGGGACCTTTTTTTACATCATGCACATGAATTGAATTGAATTAAATTTTATTATTTGTATGCCGCCCTTCTCCGGGAGGGACTCAGGGCGGTGAACAACTCAAAAGGGGAAAAGGGGAACATAGAACAGAATACAAGTAATTAAAATAGCCAAGAATCACACAACCACACAAGTCGAGAGGGGAGGGGAACTCATCAACCCCAGGCCTGCCGGCAAAGCCAGGTTTTGACGGCTTTTTGGAAGGCCTGGAGAGAGGTGAGGGTCCGAATCCCTGCGGGGAGTTCATTCCAGAGGGCCGGAGCTGCCACAGAGAAGGCCCTCCCCCGGGTAGTAGCCAGGTGGCATTGGCTGGTAGACGGACCCCGGAGGAGGCCGACCCTGTGTGATCTAATGGGTCTTTGGGAGGTAATTGGCAGCAGGCGGTCTCTCAAGAAACATGCCCTTTCCGCTGTTCAGATGGAAGAGAGAAAATGCCTGGAGTAGATTTGTTTTCTCTGGAAGAAACATTATGGGAGTAACTTAATGTGGTGCACAGTTGCAGGTGTTGCTATATAAGGAGCAGGTGCCAGTATTAAACAGCAAAGTTTAATCCAAGGATCTATGAACACAGACTGGCTTGATTGGTTCTGAGAAATGCTTCGCTGCAGAGGCAAATAAATTGATTCCATCTATCTATCTATCTCAAAAGCTTTTACCGGTGGGACAAACCAACTAGGTGGTTTTTACCAAAACAAAAGAGGTGTGATACATCAATCCATACTAGCCTGCTGCCCACTTTTCAGCATTTCTAGAAAGGAGATCAAAACCCTGTAGAAAAGATGATAGGAAAAAGAAAATGCTCGATTCACAGCGGAAATAGAGAGACGGAAAAGAGGAATTGTAAATAAAGAAAAGCAGACTAATGATAATAACAATACTGCTGAAGAGAGAGGGAACGCTTTGTCAAGGATTATGCACAGTACAGAAAAGGATTATGCACATGTTCAGAAAAACATTTCTAAGGCAGGTAGTCCTCGACGTACAATTACAATTGAGCCCCAAATTTCCATTGCAAAGTGAGACAGTTAAGTGAGTTTTGCCCAGGGGTGAAATCCACTTACTGCAAACCTAAGCGGAAAGCGAGGGGGGGAATCCACTGTGCCACGTGATTTAGATTAATATAAATCGCGTGTCACAGCTGATTATCGGAAAAAACGGTTCACCCGAACCTGTAGCATTTCTTTTACTAACGGTTCAGGCGAACCGGTAGCATTTTTACTACTGGTTTGGGTGAACCGGTATGAACCGGGGTTCACCAACAAAAGGGAGAACGACAAAAGCGCGTCCAACTAAACCGTGAGATCTAAACACGGACAAATGAGTGTTGAAGCGCACCAACAACAGCGCACCGACAGAAGCGTGCTGTAAACCTAACCCTAACCCTAACCCTAACCCTAAACCTAACCCTAACCCTGAACCTAACCCTAACCCTAACCCTAACCCTAACCCTAACCCTAAACCTAAACCTAACCCTACACCTTACCTTAACTTAAATCGCGCTTCTGTTGGCGCGCTGTTGTCGGCGCGTTGATGACATCGCAGTTTAAGCACCACGGTTTTGTCGGCACGTTTTTGTCGGGTCACGATGAACCGGTATCATTTCACCACTGATTTTGCCCCATTTTATGATCTTTCCTGTCACAATTGTTAAGTGAACCACATGGTTGTTAAGTGAATCTGGTTTCTCCATTAACTTTGCTTGTCAAAAGGTCGCAAAAGGGGAACATTATCCTGGGACACTGCAACCGTCATGAGTTTGAGCCATTTTCCAAGCATTCTGAGCAAATTTTCCAAATTTTGATCATGTGACCATGGGTATTGCTGCTATAAGTGTGAAAAACAATCAAAAGTTACTTTTTTCAGTGCTTCTGTAACTTTGGACAGTCACTAAATGAATGGATGTAAGTTGAGAGTACCTGTGGTGGCTCTGTGCAGGTGTATTTCTCATATAAATATGTTCCGAGGACATGCTGAAGAAAAAAAGTTATATGAATTCACATGTTCTGAAACAGCATGCAACTATGACGTAGAGACAGCTAATTATGGTTTCCACAAACAAAGAGGGAAAGGATTTACTATATGGACAATGGAGACAAAACTCTTCCTCCGTAACATTTGGAAATCTAATTTTCTGAAGACTCAGAAAGTCTTCAGACAATCCAGTTCATATTAATGCACTGCCAAATAAGCAAAGCAAATAAATATCAGATTTCATTCTGTTCCCCAAGAGAAAAAGTAAAATAATAACAGAGTTGATGGTACTAAAAGCCGCAGTAAACAGCACAAACACATACTTGGAAATATAAATGTTTGTATTTTACAAAGGAATTGTGGAACTGGCTAGTCCCAATTCCCTGGGCAGGAACTCAGCTTATTAAAGCACATGATTCATATTTCTTCTGATATCCCTTTAGCTGTTCTTGGGTAAGTGTGCTTTAGCAGTAATTCCATGTTTGAGAACAGAATAACAATTCCCACAAATCACAGCAAAGCCCTGGACATATACTATTTTTAAGGGTCCATGATTAACATCAGTTCATAAAACAACGCCATGCTTCCCACGTACTCAACCAATTTGATAAGGCTGGAAAGCTCCTCTTCCTGTGCCCTCAAATCTTTCTTTTTCCCTGGGAAAACCTCGATGATGTGGTAAGTCCAACATGGAGTCTCTAACTTTCTCCCTTATCTTCCAAAATCCAAGAGAGCCAACACAAACCACACAGACCCTTAGGCGGCTGTACAAGAACTCAACGGTCAGTAATTACTGCTCACAACTCCACACTTTCCCCCTTCTACTACATCTCCTCACCTTCTCCTCCAACTACTACTTCTTATGAGTTTTAAAACTGAAGAACCTTACCGCTTTGAAAGTGTTGCAGGCTGCTTTACAAAAATACACATACTTCCTTCTCTCTCTCCCAAACACCCCAAATCCCATCTGCCTCTCTGCTCAACTTTTATGACCAACAGTTGCTGATCTGGCTACGGAGAGGCCTCAAAGGAACAGGGCAAGAACAATCTAGGTGCTGGCCATTTTTGTAGGCAGCCTATCATTTCATGATGCAATATGGAGAGTGATAGCAAGTTTGGTTAATGCGTCAAGCAAGAAACTGGGTGGCTGTGAGTTCTAGTCCCACCTTAGGCACAAAGCGAGCTGGACAACCCTAAACCATTGACTCTCTTTTAGCCCTAGGAAGCTGGCAAGGCCAAACCTTTTCCAAAATCTTGTCAAGAAAGCTGTAGGACAGGGGTCCCCAAACTTGGCAACTTTAAGACTTCTGGACTTCAACTCCCAGAATTCTCCAGCCACCTCTGGGAGTTGAAGTCCACAAGTCTTAAAGTTGCCAAGTTTGAAGACCTCTGCTGTAGGACATCTCCAGACATTGATCAGGAGGCAACACTAACTTGGAGACAAACCCCTGCCTCCAAGTTTTATATATTATACATGGAGTATTCAAATAGATTAGAAACTTCATATCTGCTTGATACCAGCTGAAACATTTTGATGCTTTAAGCAAGGTCATATAGCGCATCCTATGCTTTGGCTCATCTGATTTCATTATCTTGATAGGAACTTCTGATTTTGTTATCATTTGTTATCAAGGTCATATTCGATGTTAGTACCGCTTTATATTGCTTTGTTAAGACCACACTTGAAATACTGAATCCAGATTTGGTCACCACAATACAAGAGAGATGTTAAGATTCTAGAAAAAGTGCCGAGAGGAGCAACAAAATGATTAGGAGGCTGGAGATTGAGACATTTAATGAACAGTTGCAGGAACTGAGCATGTCTAATCTAATGAAGAGAAGGACTAGGGATGACATAATAGTAGTATCTTCCAATATTTGAGGCGTGAAGCACACGGTTAGTGAAGCTGATAATTTGCAAGCTCGAGTTTGAAGCCCGAGTCCTGCTGTTTAATGGAGTGAGCTCCCGTCATTCGCTCCAGCTCCTGCCAACATAGCAGTTCAAAAGCATGCAGATGGGAGTAGATAAAGAGGTATCATTTCAATGGGCTCATTAATTTGGACAACAGGGATGTCGCCGGTTAATCCTTTCACCACAGAAATACTTTGGTGCTTCTTACAAGTATAACATTTGAGGAGCTGTCATAGAGAAGAGGGAATCAACCTCTCCAAAGCACCTGAAGGTATGACATAAAGAAATGGATGGAAACTGGAAAGAAGAAAGCCAATCTAGAACTAAACACTGATAGTGAGAATTAATCAATCACTTGCCACCAGAAGTTGTGGGTGCCCCATCATATGAGATTTTTAAGAAGAGATTGAAGAACCTGCTTGTCTCCTGCTTGAGCAGGAGACTGGACTAGAAGATCTCCAAGGTCTCTTCCAACCTGGTATTGTGTTGTGTGTATTGTGTTATGAATTTCAAAACAGTAACCTTTTTTGTTTGCTTTGAGTTTTTGAGCTTTGCACTTAGGATTTTCAGCCCCTCTTATATATACTAGTCTCCCTTTATTTATTTATCAGCACACAAATATAACACAAATATAACAAAGGCAACAGTAAAAATATTGGGTTTCTGTCGTGATGGACTCTTGTGACGAGTCGATTGACAGATGATGGAAGCAGTTAGCTTCCTCCCATAATTGGGGCATACCAGGGGTTGTGACACTAAATATATACCTTCCTCCCTGGCTTCTGCTGATAAGGAGGAGGACCTGTGGCTTAATGGCTAAGACGTCTGCCTAAGATGTAATACAGCACAGGTTCGAATCCCAGTAAGGGAATGGCTAGCTGATGAGAGCTAAATAGCTTGAAATAGATCTATACTAGTCTCCCTTTATTTATTTCTCAGCACACAAATATAACATACATACATACATACATACATACATACATACATACATACATACATATTCACCCTATGTACAGAGTAATTTTAATTACACCAGCATCATGGTTGTCATGTGGCAACAATTCTGAGAAATTGTATTTAACCATTGAGCAGGTGGGCTGGCTAATAGGGTACACTGTTACTGCTTTTCGCTTTTTTATTGTTTTTCAGAAGTCATTTGAATTTTGGTTCCCCTTAAAATTTGGCTCCCAAAACTGATGCCTACTTTGTCTTAGTTAATAATATTATAACTTTACCTAGTTTCTGGTTTCCAAGATCTTCTATAATATCTTTTATGTAGAATTAACTTTAAAAACAACCTTCATAAGTAAGTTCATCACCCTTTCCTGAAAAAGTGACTTTTTCAGGAGATGTTGGAAAAGGTTTTCTTAAAATGCTATATATATATATGGGTTTCTCGCCCCGTTCCAACCGGTTCGGTTGGAACGGGGCCGGTGGCGTCCTCGTGCATGTGCGCGGTGCACGCATGCGTACTAGCATCTGTGTGATGCTCCAGCTGCTCCTGGAGGATCGCGCAGGCACTGTATGCATCCTGCGCATGCGTGGAAGCGCAGAACTCGTCAAAACCAGGTAAGGAGCGCGGGCGGGTGGGTGCGCCCTTCACCGTTCCCGGAAGTTACTTACTTCCGGGTTCGCCGATATAGATAGATAGATGATAGATAGATAGATGATAGATAGATAGATGATAGATAGATAGATAGATAGATAGATAGATAGATAGATAGATAGATAGATAGATAGATAGATAGATATAGAGAGATAGATAGATAGATAGATAGAGAGAGAGAGAGAGAGAGAGAGAGAGAGAGAGAGAGAGAGAGAGAGAGAGATCCATTTAAATACCTAGGAAAGCATTTTTTTAATGATAAAAGTTGCAAAGGGTTAAAAAATCAAAAGGACTAAACAGTACATTCCAAATTTTCTTTTCCTTTACAATACTTACTCTTGAAAAGTTCAGCTGTCCAATAACATTTCACATTCTTCAGCTTAAAGGAAAATGCAATGGCAAACAATATTTTTGAAATCCATTTCACTAGTCAGAGGTTCTGCTTATGATACAGCACAAAGAAAAATACGTTCTATCTATGCCTGTAGCAATTATTGAATTCAAAATATACATAGGTCTGTGCTTATTTCCACATCTAGCTTTCAAAAAAAAAGTATCCAAGATTTAAAAAAAAATGATTGTAAAGGGAAGTATGGAATAAAATATGCTGTTCTATTATTCGCTATATTGTCTGATTTTTTTTTTTAAAGAGACAATGCTGTGATGATAAATCAGAAACTTTATTTTGGAGTTATGTACTTAATGTCATAACACTCCATTTAATTATAGAATGTAGTGCAGCCATTTACAATCGCTTGCAACTTTCATGAAGAGGCCTGCCAGGTCCCTGTGCAATTAATTACTCCAAGCTCGAGTAATACTGGAGTTTTTATAAGATACTATATATTATGACAAAAATATATAAATTGTACATATTCATGAATATTCGCTAAGAATATGATCTTATATATGTAACAAAAGCTAGTGTCTGCCGTAAAAAGATCAATAATTTCAGTTTACCAAGCACATAAATCTCATTACTGGAGAGATATTAAAAGAGATTCATTGCTTACTTTTTTATAATGTGCACCTGTGTGCACTACCGCCTCTTCTCCTCTCCCACCCCATCCTCAAAATAAATAATGCTCTTTGTCAATGTTTACAATCAAGCATCTCTTCCACATTTTAAAAACATCCTTACCTGCAGCCCCAGGGCCCCCTCTGGCTCCTGTGTTTTGCAGCCCCTAACATTCCTGTGGTTGTGTGATTTAATTTCAGCATGCTTGCTGAAGAAAATATTATGTATTATATATTCTTACTAAATACTTTATTTATTTGGCCAAGTGTGGTTAGATACACAAGGAGGTTATCTCCAGTAGAAAAGCACTCAATGTTCTTGGAATCAACACAACATAATAAAAATAATACTAAAGTCTACAGCTAATAAAAGGGGAAGTAAAAGATCATAAACGGGACAAATAATAATACTGCGGTCATATCCTATTGGTTTTTTGAAGAGCCAAGGTGGCGCAGTGGTTAGGGTGCAGTACTGCAGGCCACTTCAGCTGACTGTTATCTGCAGTTCGGCGGTTCAAATCTCACCGGCTCAAGGTTGACTCAGCCTTCCATCCTTCCGAGGTGGGTAAAATGAGGACCCGGATTGTTGGGGGCAATATGCTGACTCTGTAAACCGCTTAGAGAGGGCTGAAAGCCCTAGGAAGCGGTATATAAGTCTAACTGCTATTGCTATTGCTATTTTTACATTGGAAAAAAAAAACCCTTAGTATTCACTGTATTTTGTCAACTGCAACAATTGGGTATTCAGCAGAGTGATGGCATAAGGGAAGAAACTGACTCTGTGTCTAGTTGTCTTGGCATACAATGGCCTATAATGTCATCCTGAGGGAAGGAAAAACAGAATAACAGAGTTGGAAGGGGACCTTGGAAGTCTTCTAGTCTAACTCCCTGCACAGGCAGGAAACCCCACATCATTTCAGACAAATGGTTGTCCAATCTCTTCCTAGAAATTTCCAGTGTTGGAGCATCCAAAACTTCCAGAAGCAAGTCATTCCCCTGAAACTTCTCCTTAGTTCTAGGTTGCTACTCTCCTTGATTAGTTTAATGTGTTGCTTTTTTTCATGCCTTCAGGAGCTTTGGAGAACAGGTTGCAACACTGCTATCATATCACCCCTAGTCCTTCTTTTCATACCCAATTCCAGAGGTGGGTTCCTACCAGTTCTCACCTATTCGGTAGAACCGGTTCGTCAAATCTACCGAACTGGTTAGAAGAGGTTCCACCAGTGGACCCGGAAAGCAGGCCACACCTACAGAAGAGGTTCCAAAATTTTTTGAAACCCACCACTGCCACACACACACACACAGACAGACAGATAGACTGACAGAGAGAGAGAGAGAGAGAGAAAGAAAGAAAAGAAAAAGAATGAGAGAGAGATGAAAGAAAAAAAGAAAAAAGGGACAGAGACAAAAGGAAGGAGAGAGAGAGAGAGACACAGAGAGAGAGAGAGAGAACACATGGCTGGCAAGCCACTCCCACAAAGGAGGCCACACCCACAGAGTAGGTTCCAAATTTTTTTGAAACCCAACACTGCCCAATTCCTGCAACCGTTCTTCATGTGTCTTAGTTGTCAGTCCCCTATTCATCGTTGCTGCTCATCAATACAATTTTTATAGTTTCCACATCTTTTTTTATATCATGGTGACCAAAACCATATGTAATATTCCAAGTGTGGTCTTACCAAGGCATTATAAACTGGTATTCATGTGATCTTGATTCTATCCCTCTCTTATGCAGCCTAGGACTGTGTTGGCTTTTTTGGTAGCTGGATCACATTCAAGTGATCGTCTTCTAGGACTTCAAGATCCCACTTGCAATTACTACTGCTGAGCCAGGAGTTGAAACAGTTTATATCCAGGATGTAAAGGTTTGCAGATATCTGACCTGTAGAAAGGTCAGGTCTTCTGGGGAAGGCAGACTGGTTGCAATCGTTTTTCTGCGATCTTCATCTATCTGTCTTTTTATTTATCTTCCCCTCCTTGCCCTCTCTCCCATCCCTCTCTTCCAATCTTTCTTCTCTCCTCTGCTTCCCATTCTTCCTCTCATTCACTTGGTGTATTTCAGCTTCTGAGCAAACTCCATTCTATGTTGATGGTATTTAGACTTCCATTTCAATATACATGACATATCTTAGTTTTAAAGAGAACATAAGAGAAAACAGTATACATGTACAATCATATTATTTTAAATCTATCTGTTGGAGTCTGCACCTGTCCTGTTTGGTTGCTGTACCAAACCAAAAAGTTATAGATGTGCAAATAACAGGCTCAATAATTCTTCTATAAAACTTGGGGGGGGGGGGGCGGTGCAGCTGGAGCATGTTTGCAGTAATGCCTCCTGGTTTTATTTCATTTTATCAATTTTTAGTACTCCTACTGGATTCTTTTTTATTTAATTAACATTTTTTGGTGGAGATAACAGCGTAGAACATAATACAAACAAAAACTTTTGTTGCTGCCGAAGAATTAAATAAGCATGGGAAAAAGAAAGAAACGCCATGGGACCAGCCCAGGATCTCTCCCTCCAGTGAAGACAGCAAAACAACCAAGAATTGAGGAGCTCTTTGTTGGCAAGAGATCTGTAAGTAAAACTAACACCACACCCCCATCCCCAACAATCTGGAGAGAATAGAACAGGACCGGCAAAAAGATATGGCAAATCAGCATTTACTAGACTTTTCCGATCTGGTGGGAGGGGGGGGGGAAGAAAATGAAAGCCAGCTCTTCTCACAAACAACTAGTCCAATAACTTCCTTTACGGAGTCTAAGTTAAAGACTAAAAAGGCAAAGAACAACCAGATAATTCAGAGTATGGAGAGTTTACGTTTCTATAAAACTCTATGAGCAGCTCCTGAGGCAGTTCGAATTTCCTGAGTTGACACAGGAAGAACATTCACAACGGGTGAAATTCATCAGGTTCTGGAGAACCGGTAGCAGAAATTCTGAGTAGTTCGGAGAACCGGCAAATGCCACCTCTGGCTGGCCGCAGAGTGGGGTGGGAATGGAGATTTTGCAGCATCCTTCCCCTATCACGCCCACCAAGCCACACACACAGAACCATCAGTAAAAAAAAATTGAATTTCACCACTGATTCACAACCATTAATTAATCACAACCATTAAGGTAGACTAAACATAATTTAAAAGAGAAAGGTTTCTTTAACCCAAAGTACTCAGGAAAAAAAGGAGCATAGGAGGCAGAACCTCTGTCAGCCTCTGCTTTGCTGCTGCTTCGGCTGCCATTGAAACGGGGAGGGGGGGCTGGTATTTGGGAGGGGAATCATTTTGTGCTGGAGGAGTGTTCTAGAAGCTGTCCTGACCATCTCATTGCGCATGTGGAGAAAGGGAGTTTCCCGCCAAGGCTAACTGTCCAGCATTCCACCCTGATGATGCTTTTTGAAGATATCTCCCACCTGACGGTTGGGTGAATTATTATTGGACTATGAAACGGGGTGCCAAGGGGAGGGGGTTGAACTATACATGATATCCATTGCTTTCGCGCCAAATTACCCAGACTCAGCTTTGCTTTGCTACTTATCGTTTGTAATTAGTAAAAGTACACTTAATTTCAAACAAATGGAGTTGAGTGGTTTCTTTCCTGATTATTAAATGAAGCAGCACCTGACAACCTCCTTGCCTGGGTCTTCAGATTCCAGATGGATGACAAACACAATTCTTAACCCCAAAAGACCTCTCTGCCTACTGTGATAGAAAACAATGTTAACTCTATTGATAGAAAGGTAATTGCCCATTATTTTAATATGCCTTTTTCAAAAAGTGGTCAGTATAGACCAGTAATGGCAAACCTTTTCGGCATTGAATGCACATGCGTGTGCCAGAAACCAGAAGAGCAGCTGCCTAGTGCGCATCCATGCACAGCTGCCTAGTGCGCATCCATGCACAGCTGCCTAGTGCGCATCCATGCGCTGGAAACCAGAAGATCATCTTCCTGCTGTGTGCATGCACACCGGGCACCTGCTCTTCAGGTTTCTGGCATTCCCGAATGCATGAAGACCAGCTGGCCAGCGTGCCGGAAGCTGGAAGAGCAACGGGCGACGGCTCTCCTGCCCATTGCCTTCAGGTATAGACTGTGAAGTCAACTGAATTTTTATACAGCAATTCAACGGGAAAGAGCTGTAGTTGTAAATTAATTTACTCAATTTTTTTATGAAGAGCAACCTTCCCACTTTACTTTCAGTTCTTTGTTCCCTCGGGTATATGTTTCTTAACAGAGGCACCATGGTATTGGAGATGTAACTTTCACATTGTAATTTGCTTGCCTTATTACTCCAAGCATCGTGTAGCACACATATTTAAATAACTAATTAATATCACTATTCATGATTAATGTCCATTGAAGCATCAAAGACGAAAGACCAAAAGCCAACATATTAAGACAAAGAAAAGGTGCGCTCCCAGAAGGATCTGAATATGACACCACAATGCATTACTCAACGATGAGATTTAATTTGCTAATTAATATCCCACGGAGAGAGAACTCACACTTCCTTGCCTAGGAAAAAAAAAACAAGACCTGTAATTTTCCAGAGCACAGCAAATTTCATTAGAAATGTATGTGGGGTTACCACCTTCCATCTGCATCTTCCATCTGCATCTCTAATGTAGCAATTCTGTTCACATTATCAGATGCGGCGTCTCTCTGTTATTCAACTTCTTCATTCTTGTAAAGGGCTTTCATGGCTTCTGGAGGCTGTTTTATTAGAACATCAAATAACTTATTCCCGTCTTGCAGGCTTGCACAAGATTACTGGGAATAAGCAGATCCGTATCTATGTAGCAACAATTTTCAAGGGGACGCTGCTCTTAACCTGAGCATATTTTTGAGAATTTTCATAGATTACATGACATCAAAAGAAAGTTTGCCCATCCTCAGAAATCAAACAAGTCCTAGTTTTCTGGCAAGTATACAGATTCTTTGTAAAGTATTTGAATAAGTATATTTTATTTATATCTTGCCTGAGCAATTACTTTTATAAACAATGCAAGGCAGTGAATATATCCAACACATCTTCCTCCTCCCCCCCCCACAACAACAACCTTGTAAGGTAGGTTAGACTGATAGAGAGTGACTGGCCCAAAGTCTCCCAACTGGCTTTCGTAGCTAAGACGGGATTTGAACTCACGGTCTCTTGTTTTCTAGCCTGATGTCTTAACCACTAGACCAATCTGGTTCTCTAATCTAACCACGCAATTATCAAGTCTCTGTCTAATCTCCCTTTTCCAGGAAAGGAAATTTGTTTCTGTTTAAAGATGAGAATCTAGATTTGGTTTTGGCAAATTTTAGCTCTCTCTCCCCATCCGCTGGCACTCAGAAGCACTGAGTTTATGAAGTTGAGCTGTCCATGGTACTTCATGAAATCTTCTTCTTGTGCCATATCCGTCATTGAACATTGGCGATCATTGTTGACAATCCTATTTTTAACAACAGCCGCACGAAAAAAGGGCTGCTGAGTTTTGTCCACACCAGTCCCTTAAATTGTGAATTCATGATGTTCTTCTTCTGCCTGGACTTCATTTACCTTCAATCTTCCCCTGGAGGATTAAGTGAAGTGAGCTGTATTCTGCCAGGTGTTGCATCACAAGTCCGAAATATTCTAACTTTCGCTTATTTAATTGTTTTGATATAGCATGATCAAATTCAAATACCAAGAGGCAACAGCAATGAGTGGAAAGAAAAGCACAGGTGATGTGGCAGAAAGGTGATAGGGATGCCGGAGTGAGCAAAAGAGGGCTTCAGTTCATCAAACTCAGTGGTGTCTTCTGGTTCTAGGTGGAAGGGACATGTCACCATATTGTTGCAGCAGATTGAGGTTTGCAATCTACTTACGAAAGACCAGGACTTGAGACCACGAAGGTGCGAGAGAAACAGGTTTATTTGATGCATCGAGTTCAGCGTGTTCACAAACCAAAATCTGAACTGCCTGGGCTCTGCCCAGGATGCTAGTTTTATGCCGTGTTCCACACTGTGCATTCTCAAGGCGTTTCCATACACGAGACAAGCATGACATTTCGAAAAGGAGAAGTTCACTTTGGAATGTTACAGAGAAGTACATAGGAAAAATACAAAAAGAGAAGTTCCTATAATTTCTTAAGCTGTCAGCTGTTTTACCTCTGTTCTATCTGACACCCACGCCTGGCTTCCTGTGCCCCTCCTTTACAGGGTCTTGCCACACTGTTCCAGCACTATTTTTAAACACTTATGAGGAAGTCAGAAGTCAAAGTTGGAAGCTAAAAGTCAAAGTTGGAACTCCAGGTCACCAGAGTGAAATGTCACGCTAATATAAGTTTATAAGGTCCATTCTTTTAAGACCACCTAACCTGGCCAGCCACTGGTGGGTTTACCTGTGCACCTCCTCCTGCATCAATATAATTACATTCCTTTTCAGAGCCCCTACCTGCACCTCAATGACAGATGCAACTATTTTTTTCTGGGGAAGATAAACAATCGCAAATCTCCATAATCCTCGGATGACCTTTTTCCTTCACAACATCACCACCATATAACTTAAGTGTTTGTTTGTTTGCTATGTTTTTATACTCTCTATTCCCACAGGACTCTCGTGGTCACATAAAATATATATTTAAAGAACCCTGCCACAACCATAAAAACAACACAAGACATTAAAATTATTATAGTTGCAGCAAATTTCTGCTAATTCTGCTGGTTCGTCGTTCAGCTCATTAACAAAATTAGGGAATGTTCAAAACGAACGAGTCCTTTTTTGGAGCTGGGCTGTGCGGAGCAGCAATGCAAAATGCCTTCAGCATACTGATGGTGCCCTACTCCATAGCTTCAAATGACCTCCCGCAGCAGTTTCATGTAAATAGTAAGCAACGTTTGGAACAATGTGGGACACACTAGCTTAATTACCTTAGGGACAAATGGTAAACTCTCGAGCAATATGTCCGGTTTGCATCCTAATAGGAAGGACCAAAACCACTACACAACAATTGGCAACAACTAGAAAGCTGTGTTTCTCTTGTCTCTTTATTGTATTCAGAGTTAAGTAAGTAAGTAAGTAAGTAAGTAAGTGAAGGAAGGAAGGAAGGAAGGAAGGAAGGAAGGAAGGAAGGAAGGAAGGAATGTAGTAAGCAAGACAGTTGCTAAGTGAATTGCTGGCACACCAGCTGTCAGCTCCAGATTATTTTTCACCCTTCTGGAGGGGTGTTTTTCCTGGCGGAGCCTCCGGACACTTTCCTGAAGCCTGGGGAGGATGAAAAACAGCCCCAACAAACCAACCAGAAGTTCAAAATGATCCATTGCGGGCTTCCGGGGGGCCTCCAGGGGGCTGGGGGAAGGCCGTTTTTGCCCTCCTCCGGCTTCAGGAAAGCATACGGAGCCTGGAGAGGGGTTCTGCACATATGAATGGGGGCAAGGGGTTGTGCGCGCATGCGTAGGTGGGTGGGGAGGATTGAATTGGTGCGGGCACACATATGCACACAATAGCAAAAAGGTTCTCCATCACTGGTCTAAGCTGTGTCTCTTCCTTCTGTCTCTCAAGATCATTCACACAGACCATTACTCTCTTGTATGATTCTGGTAAACCGTGGTGGGTTTTTGGCTTTGCTTGTTTGGTTTGAATACAAAGTAATATAAATGTTAGCTAAAGGCTTTCTTGGAAGGAATTGCGCTCAAAAGCTCAGTTCCGCTAAGTCCAGGAAGGTAGGACTATTAATCAGAACTACTGGAATGATTCCATTCAGTTGTACAGCTGAAAGGCTTCTAGGCCACTGCCTGCTGTTAACACAACTTCGCTCTCCTGCTACACTCACTATTACCATAACTCACCAGACATCGGCACAATCCAGAGGCTAATATATGCCATAAAAACAGACCCAGTAAATGGTAAAAGAGGATTTTGCATCTCAAATTACTCCTAAGAGGTCAAATTAAGATTATCCAGTTGCTCAGTTTGGCTTTTAGGAACCCCTATTTTACCAAGTTTTGTAAAATTTATGTGGCAAAAGGGTGCTAAAATCCCAAGAACAAATTCTGAAATCCACGTGAGAAATATCAATTTTAGTATTTCCAATCAGGTGTTATATCTTTAAAAATATTTTTTATAAAAAAAACCACTCAAACGAGAGATATAAACGAGACTGGAAAAAATGGGTTGATTATTTACAAAATAAATACGGGACTAAGAAATTCCAGATAGCTTATGCTTAAGATCAGGAATGATTTAAATTGTTTAAAGTTAGTCTAGCAAGGAGGAGCTAAGCTCAATGTAAAGATGTTATCAACCTCTTATTCCTTTTTCCAATATATTTTAGACTGTTTTTGTTAAAAATCTATACCGTGTATGGGTTCTGGGAAGTCGGGGGAGGGAAGGCTTGGGGGGGGTTGGGGGGGGTTGGGGGGAGGGTGGGAGGGAGGGATATATAGCAGGTTTGACGAGACATGTTAGATTTTAATGTAATTTGACTCCACGTGTATACTGTCTTCTCTTATATTCTCATTACTATTATTATTATTATTATTATTATTATTATTATTATTTCTTTAAAACTAGGATATGTTAAGCATATTGACATGTAGCGGAAATACACCAATGAGAGGAGGAGTGGGAAACAGAAGGGAGAAGAAAGATGGGAAGAGAGGGATAGGAGAGAGGGTAAGGGGGGAAGATGAGAAGGATAAGGAGGAGTGGATTGTAGAGAGAGGTGCAGTAGAAAGGAAGGGGAAGTAAAGTAGGAAAGGATGATGGAGGGAAGAAAGGAGGTAGAAGAGAGGTAGAAGAAAGAGGTTATGGAGAGCAGAAGAGCTATAATGGGTTTTTATTTTTCTGGGCATTGTTGACAAGAGGAACTGATGTAATTATTACTTAATACTATATGATACGGGCTATGTATAGTACACATGTGAGTGTACGTTATGAAAATGGAAATGGAAATAAAAAATTAAAAAAAATATTTTAAGAGAATTTTGGAAATCGCTACAATGAACTCCTACGGGGGCACGATAGCACAGCAGTTAAAGATGCTGAGCTTGGAAAGCTAACAGCCAGAGTTTAAGATCCGAGCATGATGACGGGCGCTGCCATTACTTGCCCACCTAGGTGTTCGAAAGCATGCAAATGAGAATAGATAAAGAGGTAACCGGTTTGGTTGGAAGGTAACAGCATTCCATGCGCCTTGGTGCGTAGTCATGCTGGCCACATGACCACAGAAGGGTCTTCATATAACGTTGAGTTCATCAACTAAGAAAGGTGTCCTACTCTAAGGAATAACAGCATTCCATCATGCCTTACAGTCAGACTCCTTTACTTTACAATAAACTCCTATCTAGGCATTTTTATTCATATTTAACTATACAGATAACTTGGCATTTCATCTCTCATTCTGCTTAATGAAAATGATCAGTATTAAACCACAGGGCTCCTTATTAATTAACCTAATTTATTAAAGGCAGGTTCCTTAATATTCGTTACTTAATCATGAAATACCACTAAAAGAACAGCAATCCAATTTAGAAGAACAATCATTGAGGTTCTGAAATATTATGGCCTCAGATTTTCTTTGTTTTCTTTCCTTTTCCTGGCATAGAACTACATAATTAGAAACTTGGCTGTCTGGTTCCTTTTAGGAAGGAAGGAAGGAAGGAAGGAAGGAAGGAAGGAAGGAAGGAAGGAAGGAAGGAAGGAAGGAAGGAAGGAAGGAAGGAAGGAAGGAAGGAAGTTCTACCTTAGCTACCAATATGTTGTAATGTACAATCTGTTCGACATCACTGTTCCAATGATTCAGTACAGACTATACAGGACAAAGTCTGAAATAAAAATTAAAGCAGGAATAACTGCAACACTGTGCCCATAGGAGAAGCATGATTGATGACTCCTATCTGTCACCCAACAGACCCCATTTGACTTCCATATTTTGATACTTTTAAAAAGGGAGGGGGGAACTTGGCAAACTGCAAACCAAAGAGCTTCCTTATTTACATGATGCCTCTGAGTCCAATCCCCAATCATTTTTAATAAATAAAAAGACAGAGTATATGCAGATTACTATGTAATATGTAATCAGAAAAAAAATCAGGATAAAGTAATAGATAGCATCCAAAATATTGAGAAGGGTGGAAAGAAATGTCATACTGGTAACTGATCATACACCCCAGTGGTGGGTTTCAAAAATTGTTCAAACCTACTCTGTGGGTGTGGCCTCCTTTGTGGGAGTGGCTTGCCACCCATGTGACCGGATGGGAGTGGCTTGCCGCCCATGTGACCGGATATAAAGATGCCGACGACACTTGTCAGAACCACCTTAAATTACCTCCCACACAGCACTGGCATGCATAAGAATAGGATGTAAACTTGTTTTTTAAAAGGCATCTTTGGTTTGCGTTAAAACAACTTCAACACACGCAATGTTCTGATTGCACCACAAACGCAGGAGTCATCCTGACCTTTCACAGAGGCACTGAGTTTTATAAATAGGAGCATGATAGTGTAGAATAATCATATCCAAGGACCTGTGGTGGGTTTCAAAACATTTTGGAACCTCTTCTGTAGGTGTGGCCTGCTTTCCGGGTCCACTGGTAGAACCTCCTCTAACCGGTTCGGTAGATTTGATGAACCGGTTCTACCGAATAGGTGCAAACTGGTAGGAACCCACCTCTGATACACCCCAAGGCAACCACTATTTAAATGTATATTACTTCATTCCATATACTCAAAATTCAAATATATCTACTGGCCCCAAAACATTACCCACCTGTGATAACTTGCAAGCACCTTGTCCAAGGTACTCCCCACCACCACCAAATATCAGCCAATAAGTAAGCTGCCCAAGGCATCAGACAGCTTAAATTTTTACTTTACCCTGTTCTATACAATTGCTGGAGATGTAGAAACCTAACTACAATATAATTAAATATGAAGCAGGAATTTAAAGTGTTATCTGCCTGAATGATGCTCTGGAACTAATAGAAACTTGAATAATTTCTGAAGAACCGTAGGTTCTATGCATCCAATTTTTAGTCCCAAGTATGTATCTCTTCAAATATTTGGATTTGTCTTTCTCCAGTGATATATTTCCAGAAATCCTTGAGGTAAGCCAACTCTTCTTGAACTTCAAGGAAAGATTAATGGGATCTTTCAACCATAGTAAATCCTATCACACCACAAATCATAAGTGGGGTGGGGAGGTGGGATTATGCCAAAGCCAAAGGAAAAGCAAACTGGCCTCTGGAGCAATATTATCAAGTCAGTTTGAAAATTGATTTCCAATGTTTCTTAGATAAGGAATGCTTTTAAAGAAACAAGAATGAGAACCATATGTTGGCAGAGGTGTTGAGCTATGAGGCAGAATGATATTTCTTTTTTAAAAAAATCAGATTTGCACCAGGAGCAATGTACAATGATCTATGATCCATTGCTGTGGCTTTGTTGGCACTCTCTGGAAGTGCCAAAGAAACTATGTATTTTACAAGCAGAGTTTTGCCACAAGTGGTAGCATCCTGTACTCAAGTTGTCCACTTGGCTTTACGGATTATTTAGCCAAAAATTATACAAGCTTGTATAGGAAGTTAAAACCCACCCCTCTCCTAGAAAAAAATGAAATATCCTGGGAAATGGCAGAAATATTATATTTCCCTGGATCAGAAATGGAGAAACATGTTTTTAGGCAGGAAGCAGACTCACTCTTAATAGCCCCCACCTTTGTCAATGGGCCATTAAAAAGCATGGGCCAGTCTATTCTACATAACAAAGATCTCCCCCTCCAGCTCCAGGGTGATGGGATTTAAGGCATGATAGTATTAGCCCTTTGCCCATCTCACCACAGGGCACCTGGGAAGAAGTAATGCTCAACCAAATGTGGACTCACAGCCTACAGAGTTGCCCCTACATGGCCCCATAGGAGTCTGACAATGAATCAGAATACAAGCTCAAGATCAAAGGCCAGAGAGGGCATAAAACCAGGAACTTTCAGCATCTCAGTCTCTTTTTCTTCTTCACCCAACATCTGGAAGCATGTGATCCCCCTTTTCTGGTCAGGAGCTCAAGCTATGTGATCCTGTCCACCATTAAACCATCTTTCCAAGCAGCCTCCATGTTTCCAGTGTCTTTTTCCCCACTTGGAACTGAACCCAGAAGGACATTTCTTCCAACACATGTAAACACAAATTGTCTTTTATCCAAGTTTAAGAAAGAAACAAAGTTTCACCACCACCACCACCACCACCACCACCACCACCACCCCCGTTTTACACAAAGAGATGTAAATCTTGCTACTATTAACCTCGAACAAACTTTGGTCTATTTCTTACAGTGAGGATTATTTTCTTGTCATTAGCAATTAACTAACATTCTCTTTCAGAACAAGGTAGTTTCCTACATGCCTACGAGAGCAGGAAAAAAATGCACAGCACTGCTTTACTTGGGCAAAGTCATGCTCAGCACCCATGAGTAGCAAGGGTTCTCAAAATGCCCATGAGCACAGAGGCAAGCTAAGACTACATATTTGAGAGTTTGAGAGTTTATTAACATTTATAGGCCGCCCTTTTCCCTGAGGGGACTCAGGGCGGCTTACATAAAATCAGGAGGGGGGAATACAAACAATGACGTAGACACACATAGAGTAAAAATAATGAACAACATTCATTCATCATTCGGGAGGGGTGGCTATCTTTGTCCCCAGGCCTGACGGGCTAGCCAGGTCTTGAGGGCTATGCGGAAGGCCTGGACGGTGGTGAGGGTACGAATCTCCACGGGGAGCTCGTTCCAAAGGGTCGGAGCTACTACTGAAAAGGCTCTCCTCCTTGTAGTTGCCAGCCGGCACTGGCTGGCAGATGGAATTCGGAGGAGGCCCAATCTGTGAGATCTAATTGGTCGCAGGGAGGTAATTGGCAGAAGGCGGTCTCTCAAGTACGCAGATCCACTACCATGAAGGGCTTTATGGGTGACTAGTAGCACCTTGAAGCGCACCCGGAGATCGACAGGTAGCCAGCGCAGCTCGCAGAGGATAGGTGTTGTGTGGGTGAACCGAGGTGCACCCACGATCACTCGCGCGGCCGCGTTCTGGACTAGCTGAAGTCGCCGGATGCTCTTCAAGGGCAGCCCCATGTAGAGCACATTGCAGTATTCCAGCCTAGAGGTCACAAGGGCCCGAGTGACTGTTGTGAGAGCCTCCCGATTCAGGTAGGGCCGCAACTGGCGCACCAGGCGAACCTGGGCAAATGCCCCCCTGGTCACAGCCGTCAGGTGGTGATCAAAGGATAGCTGTGGATCCAGGAGGACTCCCAAGTTGCGAACCCTCTCTGAGGGGTGTAGAATTTGACCCCCCAGCCTGAGTGATGGTATATTGGTCGAATCTTTGGGAGGGAAGCACAACAGCCACTCGGTCTTTTCTGGGTTGAGTACAAGCTTGTTAGCCCTCATCCAGTCCATAACGGCCTCAAGGCCTCGGTTCATCACGTCTGCCGCTTCATTGAGTTGGCACGGGGCGGACAGATACAACTGGGTATCGTCCGCATATTGATGGTATCTTATCATCCGTGCCTGCGGATGATCTCTCCCAGCGGTTTCATGTAGATGTTGAATAGTAGGGGGGATAAGACCGAACCCTGAGGCACCCCATATGTTAGGGGCCTAGGGGTCGACCTCTGCCCCCCCACTAACACCGACTGCGACCTGTCCGAGAGGTAGGAGGAGAACCACCGCAGCACGGTGCCTCCCACTCCCACCTCCCGCAGTCGTCGCAGAAGGATACCATGGTTGATGGTATCGAAAGCCGCTGAGAGGTCAAGGAGAACCATGGCTATATATATGACGTTTCCAGAATGGAAATAAAACTTCCAATACAGTAAAATTAAATATTTCAGGCAAACTGTTTCTATATCAGACACTCCTGTAAGGCGTAGGGGATAATGGTTATTCTATGGAAACTCTTGCGATATCCGTGATCCACCAGGAAGTGAAATTGTTTAGGTTCTCTTTCCTTTCAAAGAAAATAAATATCCTTCCTTCACCATCATTTCTCTTTTTTTTTAATCTCCTGTGTCTCTGAGCGGTTTAAACCTAAATTCCAGAGGTGGTATTTAACCACCTAGAGGAAATTTTGAGTAGTCCGGTGGCCCCGCTCCCGCTGCCTCCCAGCTGATCTTTCATTGCCCTGAACAGGAGAATGGAACTGGAAAGCAGGTTAGCGGGGTGGGGATGAAATGGAGAGCCGAGGTGGCGCAGTGGTTAAATGCAGCACTGCAGGCTACTTCAGCTGACTGTAGTTCTGCAGTTCGGCTGTTCAAATCTCACCGGCTCAGGGTTGACTCAGCCTTCCATCCTTCCGAGGTGGGTAAAATGAGGACCCGGATTGTTGTTGGGGGCAATATGCTGACTCTGCAAACCGCTTAGAGAGGGCTGAAAGCGGTATATAAGTCTAACTGCTATTGCTATTGCTATTGCTATTTTCCCCTGCCATGCCCACAAAGCGACACCCACAATGCTACACACACAAAACCACACCCATAGAACCGGTAGTAAAAAAATTTGAATCCCAGCACTGCTCGACACCCACAAAGCTATGCTACACACACAAAACCACACCCATAGAACCGGTAGTAAAAAAATTTGAATCCCAGCACTGCTCGACACCCACAAAGCTATGCTACACAAACAAAACAACACTCATAGAACCGGTAGTAAAAAAATTTGAATCCCAGCACTGCTAAGTTTCCCCTTGAATGCTTAACTACTTGTATTGTCTTGTGATTTCACACAAAAAAAAAAAGCTTTCCAAACTTATTTTTCAGGAGTTAATTCCCAACATTTTTTTCTCTAAATGATACTAGAAGCATTAAGCAAGCTTGTGCACCAAGATATGCACTCTAATACAGCTGTGCAACGCTTTAGATTTGAAGAGAAAAAGTGATTTGGAATTGACGCAGCCACAAGTACAGCCCCTATTTGAGACTCTTAAAAGCAGCTGCATCCTTTCTTATCAGCATGCAGTCACAGGAAGAGAGTCACTTGTTTCAAGACATTGCAAAGAGCAGAGGTTATGTGCCTGTTTCCATAAATTCCATAAATTCTTTTCTGTAAGAAAAAACAGATCAGAATAAGTCTTGATGAGACTCCAGCCCCGTTCCTTCTGATTTCCTAAGCTTTTCCAAATTCAAGTATCAAATATACAAAAGGTATACAAGTATAAACAAACTAAATTGCTGGCTTGCATATCAGAAACATCTATTCAATCTCTGATGTATATTGCTAATGACTTCCATCTCAGTCTGGCTACAGGTCCTCTATTTATCAATTGCACTGCGCACATTTAAACAAATAGAGTGTGAGGCTGAACAGGAGTAAAGGTTCCTTAGAATTCTTCCCCTAAAGCAGCATGTCCGTAAATCCTAATCTGTATAATTATGGTTCTTTTTTTGCTAGAACAAGTCAGGGTGGCAACATACAGTTTGTTTTGATTGCATTTATTGCTTCCCTGTTTGCCCTTTTCTGAGTAATAGAGAATTAAAAAACAACAACCACAGGGCAGTATTTGTAGCTCATTCTTTAGCTCTATGTTCTTTAATATGGCAATTTTGAGTTGGGTAAAAGCCACGCATCTTAAAGTTGCTCAGGTTAAAAACTTGCTCTGTATCCTCCAGCTAGGAGCAAATGTTTCCCTCCGGTATGTACAGCATATTATATACTTTATTCATTAAAAATGAAACTCAGCCAACTGAACATTCAAAAATGCATTACAAATACCAGTGACTGGTGCTAATGGTTGATACCGTTTGCTGCCAGTGTATTATTATTATTATATTATACAATTGTATCACAGTGGCCAGTTGTTTCGCCGGATTATTATACTACAATTGTATCACAGTGGCCAGTTGTTTCACCGGATTTGGCATTGGTTACTAGTCGGGCCTCACCCAGGGGCCTAGGACGTCGTAACGTATTTTCGTAATATGCGTGCAGATCCAAGCAGTGCGGCTTTTTGCATTTGACTGATGGTGATTTTGTCAACTTTTAACTGTTTTAAATGTAATTCCAGTACTTTTGGAATAGCACCCAGTGTGCCAATTACCACTGGATTTACCACTGCTGGTTTGTGCCATAGTCATTGAATTTCGATTTTTAAGTCCTGGTATTTTGTGATTTTTTTCATGTTCCTTCTCGGCGACCCTGCTATCACCTGGTATTGTGATGTCTATGATTGTGACCTTATTTTTCTCAACCAGTGTGATGTCTGGTGTATTATGCGCCAGTATTTTGTCCGTTTGTATACGGAAATCCCACAAGATCTTGACCATCTGATTTTCGGTGACTTTTTCAGGCTGATGTTCCCACCAGTTTGTTGCTGTTTTAACATTATAATTCTTGCATTTTAATAATAATAATAATAATAATAATAATAATAATAATAATAATAATTCCGTATACAAACGGACAAAATACTGGCGCATAATACACCAGACATCACACTGGTTGAGAAAAACAAGGTTACAATCATAGACATCGCAATACCAGGTGATAGCAGGGTCGCCGAGAAGCAACATGAAAAAATCGCAAAATACCAGGACTTAAAAATCGAAATTCAACGACTATGGCACAAACCAGAAGTGGTAATTCCAGTGGTAATTGGCACACTGGGTGCTATTCCAAAAGCACTGGAATTACATTTAAAACAGTTAAAAATTGACAAAATCACCATCAGTCAAATGCAAAAAGCCACACTGCTTGGATCTGCACGCATATTACGAAAATACATTACAACGTCCTAGGCCCCTGGGTGGGGCCCGACTAGTAACCAATGCCAAATCCGGCAAAACAACTGGCCGCTGTGATACAATTGTATAATAATAATAATATTGTAAAAAAATTGCGCAGACTGATTATAAATTGCGGCACAATTCAGTAGCACAAATGATCCACTGGAATTTGTGCAAAAATTGGATCTGCACGCATATTACGAAAATATGTTACGACGTTCTAGGCCCCTGGGTGGGGCCCGACTAGTAACCAATGCCAAATCCGGCGAAACAACTGGCCGCTGTGATACAATTGTATAATAATAATAATAATAATTTAGAATGAGACTTTGAAGGTTGGACATGAGAGAAAACTAGAGAAAAATAAAGATTATAATTAAAAGAGACGAACTCTTAAATTGATTTACAGATATAGAAAGAAGCAAAATATTTTTAACCAATGCCAAATCTGGCGAAACAACTGGCCACTGTGATACAATTCTGTTGTGATGATGATAATAATAATTCAAAACAAAAGCATTTTCCCATGAGAAGGATTATTATTAATTCCAAAATCTTATTTCAATTCTATCTGGACTCAGTCTGTTCATCACTTTCTAAAATCAAAGTTCTAATGATTCTTTTGCTGTTTCCCCTCCCATGTTTTAAAAAGTTCTTAAACTTTTATTTAACATTTATTTTGCTAAGGAGTCAATGTTTTCAGATTGCCAATCCAAAGGTTCCCAATAGCTGAAAAGCAGTTAACAAGCAATTTCTAGAAGTAGTTAGAAAATGGAATACAGAATATGGAAACTTAGTATGTTTTCAAAGGCACCAACTGTGGTGTGAGCAGCATGGATCATTCCCTTCGCCTACCAGAGCTTTAAGCCTGCAAGAGACTGCTATCTTGCAGTCTTCTTGTGAGGACCAACCACCCAGAGCACTTGTGGGTAATCGCAAATCCTCTCCTCGTCCAGAGGATAGACATTCCAGTCTATTCACTCACTCTTCAGAGCCGAGGTGGCGCAATGGTTAGGGTGCAGTACTGCAGGCCACTTCAGCTGACTGTTATCTGCAGTTCAGCGGTTCTAATCTCACCGGCTCAAGGTTGACTCAGCCTTCCATCCTTCCGAGGTGGGTAAAATGAGGACCCAGACCGTGGGGGCGATGTGCTGACTCTGTAAACCGCTTAGAGAGCCCTAAAAGCCCTATGAAGCGGTATATAAGTGTAACTGCTATTGCTATTGCTATCTTCATCCCACCAAGGTCATCAGTATGCCGGTTCTCCCTTGAAGTCCTGGTACTTGATTTGTTTATTGTTATATAGGTATGAATTCCAGGGAAAGAAGAAATGGAATATTAAAACGTGACACTTCTCAGATGGGGATGTACCATGGGAATCAATGTAATCCATTATACAGTAATTCACTAATTCTGTGTTGAGTTTCCCCCATAACATACTGTATTATCTGCTTAACACGTTCAGCAAAGAGCCCTCAGTAATCCCATTTCCTCTTCATTTTATTGTGCATGCTTCCATCTGCCTGAAAAATATTTACAGTATTATTTAGAGTAGTATTCCAGAGAGAGCTTCTGTTCTGTTGCTTGTCATGTGTTATTGTGATGTGCTATAAAGGAAGTTACAATTCATCTATTGTATGCCATATTTCTTAGATGTCTGATGATAGTTAGACAGCATTTGTACAGTGCTGATTAATCCAATTGAAAACTCATTTATATAATGTTGCAAAGGATAGAAATAATCATATTGTGGAGAAAAAACAACATAGACAAGGAATATAATAACATTGCCTCTTTTTCTTTTTAACTGCATTTTAGATGAACATTTTGTTAAATTGTTGAAATAACTAAAATAATTGCCTCTGGCAACATTCTGCTTTCCAATATATCTTACCTTATGTGTGAAATCTTTTAAAGACCACAATCTTCCAATTTAATGAAATATTTATCATGGAAGCTTTGTTCATAAAGTTATGGAACAAATCCTTTTGTGTTCTCGTTTCCATGGGTGTAATTGAGAGTTCCAAAGAAACTATATAATCCAACTAATAAAACATACTGTTCTCCACATCTCTATTTGCTTCTTATTAAGGCAGAATGTCATGGATGTAACAATGTCAACAGAGAAATAAATATAGGCAACCAAGTCATCCTATTACCATAAATGGGATGAGTATGTGTGTGTGTGTGTGCGCGTGCGTGTGTGCACGTGTGTGTGTGTGTGTGTGTGTGTGTGTGTGTGTGTGTACGTACGTTCCAGCATAATTCTGGAACGCTTCAGGCAATTCAACCAAACTTGATACACAGATGACTTAGTCTCTGGAAAAAAATACTGTGAAGGTAAGATACCCCTAATATCCCTCGGGGGTGGGGATGGTTCTATTAAGATACAGCCTGTTGTGCTTTAAAATGGCTTCTACTGTACAGTGCAATGTTATGGTAACAGCTTCACAGTACTCCACAAGGGGGCTCCTTCTGGTAAGGGGGAAAATCCAACATTAGAAATTACGTCTGGTCTGGACATTTTCCCCCTATAAATAAATACCCGGACAGTGCCAGGTTATTTGCACTGACATTGGAATGAGTGACATATTTTTTTAAAGAAAATGATTGTTGCATTGTGCCATTGAAACCTGACTTTTAAGAGACTAAATGAAATCACTCCAGATTAGCCCAGTAGCCATAAGTGACTCCCATTATAAAACAAACACAACAGCAGTTCCCATTCAGGGAAGCAACCATTTGGTCCAGAGATGGTATTCAGCAGGTTCTGGCCAGTTCTGGAGAACCGGTAGTGGAAATTTTGAGTAGTTTGGAGAAACGGTAAATACCACCTCTGACTGGCCCCGCCCCCATCTATTCTCTGCCTCCCGAGTCTCAGCAGATAGAGAGGAAATAGAGATTTTACAGTATCCTTCCCCTGCTACATCCACCAAGCCATGCCCACCAAGCCATACCCACAGAACCAGCAGTAAGAAAATTTGAATCCCACCACTGGTTTGGTTTAATGATTAAGGCACCAGGCTAGAAAGTGGGAAAGCAGGTGAGATGAGATGTGTTAGATTTCAATGTAATTTGACTCCACATGTATATTGTTGTTTTTTCTTTATTTTATATTCTTATTACTATTCTTATTACTACTTTTTCTTTAAAAAATAGGATAGGCTAAGCATATCTTCATTCCCTCCCTACTCCAGGGGAAGGATACTGCAAAATCCTCGTTCCCTCCCTACTCCAGGGGAAGGATACTGCAAAATCCCCACTCCTGGGGGAAGAATACTGCAAACTCTCCATTCCCTCCCCACTCCAGGGGAAGGATACTGCAAAATCCTCATTCCCTCCCCACTCCAGGGGAAGGATACTGCAAAATCCCCACTCCTGGGGGAAGAATACTGCAAAATCTCCATTCCCTCCCCACTCCTGGGGGAAGGATACTGCAAAATCTCCATTCCTTCCCCACTCCTGGGGAAAGGATATTGCAAAATCTCCATTCCCATCCCAGTCCTAGGGCCAGCCAGAGATGGTATTTGCAGGTTCTCTGAGCTACTCAAAATTTCTGCTACCGGTTCTCCAGAACCTGTCAAAACCTGCTGAATTTCACCCTGCCCACTCCTCCCTCTTTTGCTCAAGCTGCCCATTCTTCTGCAACGCAGCCCTTGAGGTGATTGTAATATACCATCAACTACTAACCATCTGTCCATCCTTGTTTAAAGTTAGTTAAATGTTTGGAAAATCATTCATGAATCTTGGAATGTTTAACTGCCTTGTTTACTGTAATAAGACAGGAGTCTAAATCCCAAATAAGAAGAAAAGTAGAATCAGCTACAGCAAGCACAAGTTCAGTCCTGTTTTTTTCCTTCTGCCTAGTTGGGAAGAGAAGATTGGAGTTGAAACAGAGATTCAACTCTCTGTTGTAGATGATTGTGCCTAAGCTTTATACTTTCAAAGGACTTTTTTCTACACCTAATCATGATTTAATATTGGGCTGAGCTACAACTTCTAACTGCAAAAATTAGGCAAGAAAGAAAGAGAAAAATTATGTGTCTCTGCTATGGCACAGTGGTTGCTCAAATTTGCAATGCAGAGATGATATTTCTAATATCACATTAGGATGAAATCATATTTTTTACACTTTCTTCTCTCCTACTCTGACTTCAAATGGCCTAAGGTATTTTAAAATATTTAGGGTAGAAAGGCAGAATCTAACATGGTATCCATTTGTGGTTTTACTTTTGAGGTCACTTGTTTTAATGAATCAAAATTCCATTTTTAAGATCTGAAATACAGATTTTATTCTTTATAACCTGCCCTTAAAAGTGCAGATATTTTGCCAATTATTTAAGTGTTTCAGGCACTGGTAAGATTAGCTGTTGATTCTCAAAATCCAATCTGAGACCATTTCTTCTTTTTTTCCCCTTCTACTTGCTAGACGTTCAAACATGCAAGGGGAATAGCAATTGCTGGAGGAACATTTTTTGAACTATCACTCATATAAGCCTCAATGGCACTGTTCATTTCTCTGATCTTGAAATCACAACTTGAAATCAATAATGTGAAACTTCTAATAGACCATTTTAAATTAATGGAAATCTCTACCAATGTTTCATCAGAAGAGAGCTAGGAGAAACCAGAAAAAAAACTGAAAGAAAAATGAAAATTTCTAAAAGGAAGCCTCAAGGAAATTTAAACCCTAAATAATAAGTATGAATTACCACTTTGTATTGGACATCCTCATTCTGTCTTCTCCAGCCTGATGTCTTCTGGATATTCTAGAATCCAGTTGTGGATTTGCTTTTGCAATCATCACACACCTGGCTGGAGAAAGCTGTTCTTGTAGACACTATTTGATTTCAAGATTCAATAGAGAAATGGATATTTTCCTCATACAAACTGAATTTTACACATTATGGCTTGGCATAAAATTAATTTAACAAGCAATGTGTCTATTAATTTTATAATATAGGTTACTAAGCATCAGAACCAATTAAAAACTGAATAGAAATGCATGTAGGATTTAGATTAAATACATATAATTATATAATCACTACTTTATGCAAGCAGTAAGTTGTGTGGAATTCCCTGTCCAAAAATACAATTCGCAAATCTTTTTATAGTACAATCCATATTAAAGTACTTTTCTTAATATTAAATCTTTAAATAAATTTAAATCTTACAGCTAGTTGTATGTGTTATATTGGAAATAATATTGTAATTTTAATTCTACAATTCATTGTTATTGGATTTTATACTAATTACAATTTGATATTTTAGATGTTTATATTGAAATCTTTTCTGAGAGCTATTTTGTGAAGTGCTTGACTTATCAAACATCAAATATCTTATACCTGCCTTCAGCTGTAGGATTCAAGGAATAACATTCTTTGTAGGGTTTAATTGTATTGGATGGAGGGAAAGTGGCAGTAAGGAATATAAACTTGATTTTTAAATTATTCCTATATTCACTAGTCCCACAAGTAGCTGCTGGTGCTTCAGGCATTAAATTCAAGTGGCAGGATCTTTCTTGTTATTTTATATCATACAATTGTTTTGAGAAAACTGGAATTTATTCTCCTTCAGAATAACTATCTCTAAAAAAAGTGGAGCAATTTAAGATAATAGTTTCATTCTCTTGCTCTTTTAAAATTCATGAATAGGTAGAAAAATTACTTAAAATATAGTCAGCTTAGGTGAAATTGAAGTATAATTACAAGTACTTTTTCTCAACAATATGAACTGCTTTGATTGGTAAATGAACATTGCATATACAGCAATGGCATCTCATTAAGCAGAAAGTACAAAAGCCCAAGCAAATGAGAATAGATATGAGGTGAATTATTGACACTTAAATTATATTGAGGTCTTCTTCCAGGCTTCCCATCAAAAGAAATGGAGATTAGCTTCTAGAAGGGAGCTTTCTCTTTGTTCGCACGCCATTTATGGAATTCCCTCAACCCCAAAACTTTGACCGTTACCTACATTTTTATTTATTTATTTATTATTTATTTATTTATTTATTTATTTATTTTTGTATATGTATCCCACCTTTATTATTTTTACAAATAACTCAAGGCAATGAAAATATCTAACAGACCTTCCTCCTCTTATTTTCCTCACAATAAACCTGTGAGGTGGCTTGGCTATATTAGCGTCATCTGGCACCAAAAATAACCAATATGAAATGAGTTAAGTATTTCCGTGTTGCAATGCTTTTGAGAATGTATAAGAACGCGTGCTTTGATGATGAAGGTTGTTCAGAATTTGCAGTGTTAGCTAACTTTCTGAACCTAGCTGCCAAATAAACTTTTCCTGAATCCTGAGAAGTCTAAAGCCGGTCATTTTCTGCAACACTCTCATTTCTAGGCCTAGAGGAAAGTAGATTTGTTAAGAAGTCTTCACTATTTCACACCATACAGACCTAAGTGCTGCAGGCAAGCTACAACACTGGGTTCCTTCCTGGAGACCTTTTAGATCTGTAAACTAACTGTTTCATTGCAGGTTTGCCCAGCATAGGGTAGATCCTTTATTTTAGTCTTCTTTAATGTTCTACCCTTGACAGTGTTGAATGGGAGGTTTCATTACATCCCATTTAATGGGAGAGATTGTCCCTGTGGGCAGAATGAACTTGAGATGTTAGTGCACTTATTTCTTCAATGCCCTTTCTACAAGAAAGGTATATCTATACTATACATGCAGATATATGTATACCACTTCCTAGTAAAAATCAGGCTTTCAACAAGAGAGAGAGGTAGTTTAATTTTCTATTCTCTAACTGGAACTCTATTATTATAATATACTGAGCTACCAAGTCCTTACCAGCAGCTATTGCTTAAGGCATAGGTGGGCAACTGTGGCCTATTTATTTTATAACATACATTGTATTACCGTAATAGATACCATATATTTAATTCCAAGTTTCAAAGTGGAAGAGCCGGTGAGATTTGAACAGCCGAACTGCAGAACTGCAGTCAGCTGAAGTAGCCTGCAGTGCTGCATTTAACCACTGCGCCACCTCGGCTCTTCAAAAACAGAATGGAAGATAGTTAACATGCTTCCTGCTTGTATAATGAAAGATAACTTTTATGTACAAGCAAAGTAGCTACAACCCTAAAACGAGACATTAAAAACAGCTCAAATACAGTAACCGCAATAAAACCACCACAGAGAGCTTGCAATTAAAATTTACAGGTAGAAGAAGTAAAGGAAAGTGAACAAAATATAACAAAGTGAAAGGAGGGTAAATAAGAGCAATATTTAGATATTTTTTTAAAAGAGCCACTTGTTTAGCAACTACCTTGGTTTGTGACCATCCTCAAATATGAAGGCAATTAAAAAAAGATCCATTTTTCTAATCAATTCCCGCATAGACCAAATTTCATGCACCTAACAACAAAAGCTTCCAATGTAAAGCTGACTGAGCAACAGCACAGCTGGCTGGAAGATCCTAATAAACTAATTAAAGTTAATTTCCAGGCAGCCCTCTTTTTTTTCCCTAGGAGACAATTTTTTTAAAAAAAAAGTGGGGGGTGGGAACCAGCTCAACTGCAAGAGAACTTTATCTGAATGAAACGGCATCAACTGGTCATCTTCACAGTATCTATCTATCTATCTATCTATCTATCTATCTATCTATCTATCTATCTATCTATCTATCTAATCTATCTATCTATCTATCTATCTATCTATCTATCTATCTAATCTCTCTCTCTCTCTCTCTCTCTCTCCCTCCCTCCCTCCCTCTCTCTCTCTCTCTCTCTCTCTCTCTAACGTGTTCACTTAGTGGCTGTTTCATTGCACAAAGAAGTTGTTGGAATGGAACATCGCTGTTAAAGAGGAAGAGGGTGTAAAAGAACTTTCTTGGGACAACTTTGCAAAAGTAGCATTACCTTAAGATAGTGTTTCTCAATTTCAGCAACTCTAAGACCTGTGGACTTGAAATCCCAGAATTCCCCAGCCAGCATGCTAGTTGGCTTAAGGTGGGGCAAGCAACCAGGGCCTCTTTAAAACCTCTGGACTTCAGCTCCCAGAATTCCTGAGCCAGCATGGCTCAGTGATTCTGGGAGGTGAAGTCCAGAGGTCATAAATAGGCCACAGTTGCCCACCCATGCCTTAAGCAATAGCTGCTGGTAAGGACTTGGTAGCTCTGTATATTATAATAATAGAGTTCCAGTTAGAGAATAGAAAATTAAACTACCTCTCTCTCTCTTGTTGAAAGCCTGATTTTTACTAGGAAGTGGTATAGATATATCTGCATGTATAGTATAGATATACCTTTCTTGTAGAAAGGGCAATGAAGAAATAAGTGCACTAACATCTCAAGTTCATTCTGCCCACAGGGACAATCTCTCCCATTAAATGGGATGTAATGAAACCTACTATCCAACACTGTCAAGGGTAGAACATTAAAGAAGACTAAAATACCCTGTGCTGGGCAAACCTGCAATGAAACAGTTAGTTTACAGATCTAAAAGGTCTCCAGGAAGGAACCCAGTGTTGTAGCTTGCCTGCAGCACTTAGGTCTGCATGGTGTGAAATAGTGAAGACTTCTTAACAAATCTACTTTCCTCTAGGCCTAGAAATGAGACGGTTGCAGAAAATGACAGGCTTTAGACTTCTCAGGATTCAGGAAAAGTTTATTTGGCAGCCAGGTTCAGAAAGTTAGCGAAATAGCTAACACTGCAAATTCTGAACAACCTTCATCATCAAAGCACGCGTTCTTATACATTCTCAAAAGCATTGCAACACGGACATACTTAACTCATTTCTTATTGGCTATTTTTGGGGGAAAGCCTTATAAGTAGATAAGGGTCTTCTCCTTTTGTCTCCAAAAAGACTTCTCCTTTTGTTGCAGGTATGGACCACGTGTCATTAACGAACTTTATCTGAACCTTGTGGTTTGGACTTTTGACATAGGGACGTTGGCTAGACCATCTTGTGGTTAGAGGCTGATGACATTTCCTTTAAGCAAGCTTCTAACTATCCTTTTTATGCCGCGTCTTCATTCTTATATTTTTAATCCATATTTTATTCTACTTTAAGAGAGAGAGAGAGAGAGGGAGAGGGGGAGGGGAGGGAAAGGGAGGGAGAGAGGGCAGGAAGGCCACAATAATATAAGTCACTATTTTTTTTTCCTTTCCACCTTGAAGCTCATCAAGAAGAATTAACGGAGCCAGTGGGGCCACAAATACCAGCTAATAAGAGATATCGTAAACCTACACCCTTACTTCCAGAAGAACCATTCCTGTTTCAACCCAGGTTAAAACACAACATGAAAGCTGAAAGAATGCTTTCAAAACCTTAGACGGAACACCATGAAGGGCCTTTAGATCCCCATCTGTGCATATCTGTGCAATGTATATTATTTGGCACAAAGATTTAGCTTTAAATTACATTGCGCTCTACATGGGGCTGCCCCTGAAAAGTGTTCGGAGACTACAATTAGTCCAGAATGCAGCCGCGCGAGCGATACTGGGTGTACCTAGGTACACCCACATCACACCTATCCTCCGCGAGCTGCACTTGGTCTCCGAGCACGATTCAGGGTGCTGGTTAACACCTTTAAAGCCCTACATGGCCTAGGACCCGGATATCTTCGAGACCGTCTTCTGCCGCACACCTCCCTAAGACCGATAAGATCTCACAGGATGGGCCTTCTCCGGGTGCCATCAGCTGGACAATGCCGGCTGATGACGCCTCGGAGTAGGGCCTTCTCTGTTGCCGCTCCGGCCCTGTGGAATGAGCTACCCCCAGAGATCCGGACCCTACCCACTCTCATGGCCTTCCAAAAAGCTATTAAGACCTGGCTATTCCGGCAGGCCTGGGGCTGTTGACCTCTGGATCGAGGTCCAGCCCCGCTTAGATTGGGTGCATGTTGTGTCTTTTTAAATTTGTCGTGTTTTATCTGTTTTTAATTCCTCTTAATCTCTGTTTCTGTAAGCCGCCTGGAGTCCTCCGGGATTGGGCAGCCTATAAATTTAATAAACAGTTAAACAGTTAAAGCAGCTGAACGGTTGCAGATATGTATCTTGATAATGGTTAGTATTATTCAGGGCAACTTAAGGAAAGAAAGACTACTGAAGCACCATTCTTCTCGCTATCCACTTGCAATGCTGGCAGGGGAAAAAAATCCGCCTTCTTCTTCTGCGTTTCCTTCTGCTCTTAGACTCTCTTGAAAAGAAGTCCTAAGGAGTATTTTTCCATCTTTCAAAGATTTTTTTTGTGTGTCAATTGTGTACATGCAAAGACAGAGAAAAATAGCTGTCAGGAGATGTACACTGAACTCCATTCAGGGTGTGATTGCCTTTTGATTTTGCAATCTACCTATTTAAAAGAAACCCCTCAAAAAGGATTGTCAAACAGGGGGTGCATACAGCAACCCTAAGCAGTGGCTGGATAGAAAATGACAGGAGATTCTATAGGGCAGTTTTAAGACATCAGTGGATACTTACAATCTAGCATTGGGGAGAAAAAAATACAACAAGAAGTCTCAAGTGCAGCCAAGCGTGAGATTAAAGAAGGTTGGAGAGCACGGTGTTTGACTAAACACATTTTGTCCTCTCTTCAAGTACCTTCACGCCTCAAATCCACCTTCTGGCTTCAAGTGTCCTCCTTTTTCTAGACATCTTTCCCCCACCCCCAAACTACTTTACTCCTTAATCTTTTTTCTCCCCCTTGATCTGGGGCAATGCAATATAAAAATGTGTGGAAATAAGCTTTTCATAGCTCACTTGCAATGTAGTGCCATTGTCCCCAAACTGAGGTAGAAGCATGTGGGAAACAGTAACTGGTACAATGTAACGTGCTCTACATGGGGCTGCCCTTGAAGAGTACTCGAAGACTGCAGTTGGTCCAGAATGCAGCCGCGCGAGCGATAATGGGTGTACCTAGATACACCCATGTTACACCTATCCTCCGCGAGCTGCACTGGCTTCAAGGACACACTTGAAGGTGCTAGTCGTTACTTTTAAAGCCCTACATGGTTTAGGACCTGGCTACCTGAGAGACCGCCTCCTGCCATTTACCTCCCAAAGATCGATTAGATCACACAGATTGGGCCTCCTCCGGGTACCATCGGCGGGTCAATGTCGGCTGGCGACCCCCCGGGGGAGGGCCTTCTCTGTTGCTGCCCTGGCCCTATGGAATGATCTCCCCATAGAGATCCGGACCCTCACTACTCTTCTGGCCTTCCCTAAAGCCACTAAGACCTGGCTGTTCCGGCAGGCCTGGGGCTGTTGATCAGCATCCAGACCCATTTTAAGTGTATGTATGTTGTGTATTTTTAAAATGTTTATAATTCTATTTTTAACTTTTAATCCCCTTGTTTCTCTGTAAGCCGCCCAGAGTCCCCTGGGAGTGGCTGGCATACAAATACCAATAAACTGGAAACTGGAAACAATGACATTATTCCAGAGGTGGTATTCAGCCGGTTCTCTGTGATTCGGGCGAACCGGTGACAGCGGCTGCCATGAGGTTTCGTCCACACGCCCCGACATAATAGGCAAGCACTGCACATGCGCCGAAGCGCGCACGCTCTCATTTGCGAACTAGGGAAGGTAAGTGAATCCCACCGCTGCATTATTCCCAATCTTTTCTTTTACTGCAGAAAACGACAGCATTTTAAACAAGTAGTTAAAACTCTGAGTGGTTTGCTATTGCTTCGTATGACATGCGACCTAAGAATCACCAACTCAAAATAATCAAGCTGTTAGCCAGGACATCCATTCCTGTATTGTCCATCATTACAGAAATAGCCATTTCTTTGTTCCATTTACTCCGATCAACTAAAGTTTTAATGAAGGGCTTTCAGTTTGGCATTCAATGCTCAGAAAAGCCAACACACTGAATTTTCTATGAATAAAGATGCTGGAAAATCAGTATGGAAATTTAAGAGCAACCTCCTCCTGAGCCAGCTGAGTTAATTATACAATCTTGCAAAGACCAGGATTTTTAAGACCACATGAGATTAAGGAAGGCTGTGGAAATTGCACATGTAACAGGGTTATGAGCAGTCCACTGTGTCGTTTTCATAACAACTGAAACTATCATAGGATGCTTGCTTCAAAATTAAAATCAATTTACAAATCAAAATAAAGTCATTACAATTACAAATATCCTAGCACTTGGAAAATTCAAATCTTCCTCCTGAATTTTTTTCCTGTCGAGACAAATTGACAGGTCATAAAATGGGGCAAAATTCATTTAACAAATGTCTCATTTAGCAATAAAAATTTTGGGCTCACTTGTGGCCATAAATGGAAGACTACCTGTTAAATCTAATCCTGACCTTTTTTTCCCTCCAATATACTCTCTTTAAATCATAATAAAAGACATAATGCTGATGTTGCTGACAAAACACAGATCCTATTTGTCTCTTTAAAGGCTGCCCACAAAACTACTGGATTTTTGGATTCATCAAACATGTCAATATGTTCCGATATTAGCAGATGCTCTGTTGAGAGCAGAGAAACATTATTTTTATATTCACAAAATTAGCCACTGAGCTATGCTTTTCATCATCCTTTGAGAGGCAATAGCTGAATGTTCATATCAGAAACAATGAGGCTGAATTACTACAACTTGAAAATTTGAAAGGCTAATATCCAAAATGGCACCCAAACATATATCAGATCCAGTAGAGAATTAGACTAGGATATTTTAGACAACTATGGACAAAAGGTTTTAAAGCTTTTATGCTATAACTAATACGTAAGAGTCCTTTTTCACTTCAGCATAGCTTATTTTCCAGAGTCTCTGATATGGTTTTGTTTTGTTTTTGGCTTATAATATACCTGTCACTTAATGTGATAAATGAATAAGAATATATGATTTCATTCTTGTTTTTGGCTTCTTTTCTCCTACCAGAACCCTTAATGAATACACATAAATTCAAGGCATCAACAGGAACAAAGGAGAGAAAACAAAGCAAAAATTATCAAAGAAAGCAAAGTTATTTTTATCACATCCCAGAGTGACTGGCTAAGTTTGCATACTACAGTAAATCACAAACTAGCAACCATATTCTAGTTTATCAAGTTGCCTGAATGCACCCTGTGTGGTTAATTTATGGTTCAAAATCTATTGAGTTTCATTTTAACTGAGAAAACCATACTAATATTAAATGTATTGTGCAAAAGCCAATATAGCTCTTTGTTTCTTTGATAAATTATACCATCATTAAGATATGGCTAGTATGAGATGGATTGACTGTACTCAAAATAAATATGGGACTAAGAAATTCCAGATAGTTTATGACTGAATAAACAAGGAATGATATAATCTGTTTAGAGTTAGCCTAGCAAAGAGGAGTTAAAGCTCAAATGAAAGATGATACTAACTTTTTTTTAAAGTTTATTTTAGAATATCTTTGTTAAAGATTTATACCCTGTATTGGTTCTGGGAAGTCGGGGTGGGGGGAAGGTTGGGGGGGGGTTGGGGGGAGGGCAGGTAAACATTTGTAAAAGTTTTTTTTTTCAAAAATTTTTAATAAAAAAATATATGGCTAGTATGAATGAGAATATTTGTCTGGATCCCCATCAGTTCCATGTTGTCTGATTAATTTATTACATACATTGGTTATGAAATAATTATCACTGGCTTATGTGATCATTGACACAATTAATTACAGTTAATTATTTGCCTATGGCTTGTATTTTTGGCTTTTATAATGTTTATTAATATGGTTTTTAATACTTTATGTCTGTTGTTTTTACTTTTGCTGTTCTATCTGATTGTTATGTGTCATCCATAGATGCTTTTGGTGAGACGGGTGCCTATACAAATGTGATTAATAAATGAATAAATAAACATTCTAAACTGGATGTGTGGTATGTGTGTATCTTCCTTTGTGATCATAACGAAGCCTTAACTAGTAGCCCAGAAATATTGTCAAAACTGCTTTCTGAATGGTAAAAACTCAAAAGCATAAGTCTGAAGAAAAAGGTTGAGAGCAAGCCTAGAATTCATGGATATATGGAAAAATGAAATTAGATGGAATAACAGGAAAGTAGCAACAGCAATTAGACTTATATACCGCTTCATAGGGCTTTCAGCCCTCTCAAAGCGGTTTACAGAGTCAGCATATTGCCCCCAACAACAATCCAGGTCCTCATTTCACCCACCTCGGAAGGATGGAAGGCTGAGTCAACCTTCAGCTGGTGAGATTTGAACAGCCGAACTGCAGACGGCTGAAGTAGCCTGCAGTGCTGCATTTAACCACTGCGCCACCTCAGCTCTCAAAGTGGGAAGGAGAGACAAAAACGAAGAACTGACATGGGAACTGGCAGAAGAAAGTAGCAAGTTAAGACAAAGGAAGCACAGTGAAATCTCCAGGCAGATACCTATACTATATTAACAGAATAACAGAATTACTTTGGAGGTCTTCTAATCCAACCCCTCTGCTCAGGCAGGAAACCCTACACCATTTCAGACAAATGATTGTCCAATCTCGCCTTAAAAATATCCAGTGTTGGAGCACCCACAATGTCTAGAGCAGTGTTTCTCAACCTTGGCAACTTGAAGATGTCCGGACTTCAACTCGCAGAATTCCCCAGCCAGTGAATGCTGGCTGGGGAATTCTGGGAGTTGAAGTCCAGACATCTTCAAGTTGCCAAGGTTGAGAAACACTGCTCTAGAGGCAACATGTCCCACTGATTAATTGTTGTAACTGTCAGGAATTTTCTCCTTTAGTTCCAAGTTGATGGCTTCTATTGGATGCCTTTGTGTCAATGTTAACTCCTGGCAATTGCCACAGTTTTTTGGAAGTGTTTTGTGATTGTGTCCTTCCTAGGACTGAAAATGAATGACTGGCCCCAGGCTATCCAGGTAGTTTTGTGCCTAAAGCTGGACTAGAACTCACAGTCTCCTGGTTTCTAGCCTCGTGCCTTAACTACGAGCCTAGCTGCTTCCTCAATCCCTCCCTTCCCCCTTTCATTGGCATATAAATGTCTGTTCAGTCTTACCACGTTTAATGGAAGTACTCCAAGAAATGGGTTATAACACTGCAGTTTCGTGTAAGGGTATTCTAATAGTGCAAGAATTAGACAGCTGTAAAGGAAATGCAAGCAATTGTTGGCTTCATGCCTTACTTGTAGGCTGCCTGACAGCATCTGCCTGGCTATGTTGGAAGCGGAATTATTAGCCATGTTTCCTTTGATTCATTCAGTACATCTCTTCCTATGATTTTATGACTTCCTTTGACTCATTCAGTACCTCTCTTCCTATGACCGAGGAACAACATTTTGCATATGAAAAATGAGACTCCATATGCCCTTATAGTTCTATGAAGACAGATGTCAAGAACCAAAGAACAATAATTTAATTGATAGTATTAGCAAACATATATTTGAATAGGTAACCTATCATCCTCACAAAGATGAATGCTGATAACCCATTAGTGAAAGTGATCAGGAATTAATAACAATTGCTATTATGTTAAAATTTAATACAAATAAAGAGTATTTGCATGTGATTGAGTATGAGTATAGTGACAAAAAGTAATGACAATAATGGAGGTCATTTGTTGGAAAATACTCCTCCCCTTAACTTTCCTTGAAATCTTTATTTATTTATTTATTTATTTATTTTATCAATTTCATATATACATTCACAATTATATGATCTCATAACTGTTATTAATAATATGTATTTATAACAATTTTTCCCTACAGTTGACAATATACTTGAAGATTGCTTTCTTAACATCCCATAGATCCATCTTATCTTACAACGGTCCTACTTCTTCTTCCCTCCCTCCCTCTTTCCTTCCCTAGTTTCTTCTCCCCTACTCTCCTTCCTTCCCTCTTTCCTTCCCTCCCTCCTTCCCCTTCCCTCCTTCTTTCCTTCCTTTCCCCCTTCCTTTCCTCCTTCCTTCCCCCCTTCCTTCTCTCCTACATTCCCTCCTTCCTTCCCTCCTTTCTTCTCTCATTCTCTCCTTCCTACCCCCCTTTCTTCTCTTTCTTCTCTCTCCTTGAAATCTTTAGTGTGGCCACTTCCTTTTCATTTTACCTAAACCTTTTTCCACTTAGGTTTTCCTGTGGAAAAATAAAACCAAATCCATTGTGAATTTCAGTGAGTACAAATTGGCATAATGTCTGAAAATTGTCAAAATGTCTGCATTGACATAGATGGGAACAATGAATGAACTTCCATCATGTCCTTCATTGTCATGTCTTTCATTGTCAATCAAAAACTATATTTCAAAGACACGTTTAAGGTCTGTATGAAGAATAGTGATATCTTTAAAAAGTGAGAAAATGCACTTTGGAAAAGAGAGGAAATTTATATTAAACATGTATAATTGAGCAAATATCTGCTAAAATTGGGTGTATTATGAAAAGATGCATATAGCAATAGCAATAGCAATAGCAGTTAGACTTATATACTGCTTCATAGGGCTTTCAGCCCTCTCTAAGTGGTTTACAGAGTCAGCATATCGCTCCCACAGTCTGGGTCCTCATTTCACCTACCTCGGAAGGATGGAAGGCTGAGTCAACCTTGAGCCGGTGAGATTAGAACCGCTGAACTGCAGATAACAGTCAGCTGAAGTGGCCTGCAATACTGCACCCTAACCACTGCACCACCTCGGCTCGTCCGAGTAAATGTCCTACCTCAGGATTTTCCAAAGTGTGAGCCGTGTCTTCCTTGGGGAAAGGGAGGCAGAGGAGGTGTGAGACTTGAGGAGCCATCTTACCCCATCACACCAACCTGTCTCACCCAGTCAAGTAGAGAAGGTATTTATGGATTCTATTGGTTAAAGAATTTTGATTGATTGGGTCCAGAAATACAGCCTTCTTGAAATGTCTTTGAATATTAGTAGCTCGGATTGGTAGTTATGTTGTTGGTTTGAGCTCCGAGCTTGACAATTTGGTTGCAAACCAAATGAAAGCACACTGAAGATGTCTCCTTGAATGGGGATGAAACGAAATTGCCAAGATTGAAGATTAAACCAAAAACATAATAGAGCCTTCTTTCCCATTGCCCTGCCATATGGAACATCCATCTCCAGAGATGAGATGAGAAGAATGTGAAGACCTGGTTCTGTCAACTTCCTTGGGGCTCAAAGAGGAGCATGTAATCCTGGACATTCAAATTGAAGATTTTAAATTTTTTTATTGTAAATGAATAGTTATCATTGTAGCCCTTATACTTATAAACTGGAACTATTATTAATCTAGATAATACGTTGTGTCCCGCTCTGCTCTATTATGTTTGTGGGATAATTATTCTGTTATGACTCTCAGTGGCCAATTTGGATTTTATATTTATTGTACATATTGTATATATTTAATGTTATGTGGTTTGGAGATTTAAGGATTTGTTTGGTCAGGAAGAGTCACACTATTGTTTATCTGCTGTAAAGTGTCAAATTGTTTGAACTGGTCGGTCTTATAAATCTAATTAACAACAACAATAGTAATTATATTACCTGATAATAATTATTATTATCTATCATAATTTAATAATAAAATCTGTAGCTTTTCTCTCTGTGAAATTAACTTTTGCAAAAAAAAAAATCACTTTCAATGTTAGGCCAGTTCAGATTCTTATGCATTACATAATATACTCCCTTGAACTAATTAACCTGATACTTATTCTCAACACAATTCGTTTTCTAAATTAGCCAGATGACAACAACAATAAAAAGGTTGTGGTATAATATGGTAATTGCTGTATTATTTATTTAAAATTTGGCAGGAGAGCAAGAATGAATAGAAGCTATCGTCCTGCAAAAGCACATTTACAAAGAAGTGAGAAAGTGTCTAGCAGAATCCAAACAAGGTATATTATTTTGCTTATCTCCATTTTTAATTCAATTGATTAGCAATAGCAATAGCAGTTAGACTTATATACCGCTTCATAGGGCTTTCAGCCCTCTCTAAGCGGTTTACAGAGTCAGCATATCGCCCCCCACAGTCTGGGTCCTCATTTCACCCACCTGGAAGGATGGAAGGCTGAGTCAACCTTGAGCCTGGTGGGATTTGAACTGCCAAACTGCAGATAGCAGTCAGCTAAAGTGGCCTGCAGTACTGCACCCTAACCACTGTGCCACCTCGGCTCTGATTGTTGGATTGATTATGTATCATCAAATCATTTTCAATTCCTAGCAACAACATAGAGCCTATGTCTTCCTTTGAGGCATAAACTTAATTTGATGCCTCAAAGAAATTGGTGTTACAGGTAATCGAAAGGCAGAACTTTAATATGAAACACAGAACCCTGTGCAATATTAAAGCATGTGGAATCAAAAATAAGCTCCCCAAACTTAAAATTTATGCAACAAATACAGGTAATCAATGAGTTTTGAGTGTTAGCGAATGTTCGAAGTTACATGATAAGCATCCCCTAGTATTTACAAACAAGTTCTGAAATTACAAATCTTGCAGCACCACGGCAGCTGTTCACCCTTATAAAGCATGCACTCAGCGAACCGGTTGTTAAACCAGTAGGATCCCATCCCTGCTTGCAAGTATTATATGACTGTGGAATTTTGCTGTGCAAATCCTTTAAACAGGAAATAAAACATGGATTTCATTCAATTGTTTCCAAATAGGTTTGCCATTTTTGAATTGCGATGGTCCAAATTCCTAGACTAAATTTTCTTCTGGAAACTGAAACTCCCCGTAAGCCTTAGCTATGAATCAGGCAACTGTGGTATTTCTACATTGACAAATGACAGTCTAATTGGACCTCTAATTGGTCTCTAATATCTTAATCAAGGATATAGAGAGAAAGTCATCTCTAAGTACATATGTACTGAAATCTGTTCCATAATGCCGTACTTTGAGCTCGATGTTTGATACACTCCCATTCTTCATTAGTATTATCATAATACTATTGGGGTTTATTTTGTCCAATTAGCCAAAAACAAAGGAAAGAATAATATTCCTTTGGTATAAAATATGAATCAATTCATCAGCTAAATCAACCAATGTAAAACAACCTCTTTTGCAATGGAAACTAGCTTAACTGTGTTCCAAAACATCACATCTGACAGATGTTCAACAGCCACCTTGGGATTTTACTTTGCTATGTAAATGTAAGCAAAGCCTTAATAATAACATTTAATATAGCTTCCAAATGGTATAACATTAAACTCATCTAAGATAACACAGGCCATTTTTTTAACCCCTGTTCTCCAAGGAAAAGTACATATACTGTACTAAACTTTTAACACTCGCCTGGAAGAGAATACCATTTTAAGATTAAAGTATATATTCTAAAACTTCAAAGGAAGAAAATTGTTCCATTTATTCTGTAGACAGATGTACTTTACACGTCTACGGTATCTTAAAGGTAAAATAAAATAGTCCAACAATACAAGAAAAAAAGCTTTGATACAATCTTTGCAAATATTGCCATGTTCGATAAATCTTCTTTTAGAAGTGCTGAAGATGATGGCTCCATTTACAGGCTCCCCTTTTTTAATCTCACCAATCTCCCAATCACTTAAAAATTATTTTCAAAGGAATACTTTCTGTTTTTTTTAATTGCCTAACAAATAATTCAGGGGTTCTCTCCTTGATTAGTTTCCATCCATTGTTTCTTGACTTTTGATGCTTTGGAAAATAGTTTGACCTCTTCATCTTTGTAGGAGGCCCTCAAATATTGGAACACTACTACAATATTTCTCCTATGAATATCTCTCCTAGAAAGAATTGCTGCTATTTTCTACCTGGTCACTTGGTTTTCCCACTTTTCCAATTTCACAACAATGCAATTTTATTAAAAAAAAAAAAAACCTTCTATTTGCTGAGCTGTATCACATCCAGAAACATACAGACCAGTGGTGGGTTTCAAAAATTGTTCGAACCTACTCTGTGGGTGTGGCCTCCTTTGTGGGAGTGGCTTGACGCCCATGTGTCCGGATGGGAGTGGCTTGCCGCCCATGTGACCGGATATGAAGATGCCGACGACACTTGTCAGAACCACCTTAAATGACCTCACACACAGCACTGGCATGCATAAGAATATGACGTAAACTTGTTTTTTAAAAGGCATCTTTGGTTTGCGTTAAAACAACTTCAACACACGCAATGTTCTGATTGCACCACAAACGCAGTAGTCATCCTCACCTTTCACAGAGGCACTGAGTTTTATAAATAGGAGCATGATAGTGTAGAATAATCATATCCAAGGACCAGTGGTGGGTTTCAAAAATTTTTGGAACCTGTTCTGTAGGTGTGGCCTGCTTTCCGGGTCCACTGGTGGAACCTCTTCTAACCGGTTCGGTAGATTTGACGAACTGGTTCTACCGAATAGGTGCGAACTGGTAGGAACCCACCTCTGATACAGACAAATATTTAGAAATACTACAACTGTCAAGTCATTGGCTGCATCCTTTTATAAGAGCCATCTTCATCCACCCGATTATGGTCTCTTCCTTCTATGAAAAGCTAAGCACACACTCATCCTCCATCTTGTTCCAAACAACATTTGGCATCTAATCAATGTTTATAATAAGGTATATTTATATACAAATGATTTTCCTGAACCTAATTATAGGTTAATGGATGGGGTAGATTTCTGAAACCATTTCATAAATACCCTATTATTTTCTTTTAGGCAGGATATATTAAATTATACACACAGCCATATATAACACCGTTACTACATCTTGAAAGTCATGGTACTGAATTAAATTCACAAACTTTTGCCTAATCTTCTTTTTCTTTAGTTTGAAGCAATTCATTCTAATTTCCTGAGCACTTCAACTTGCAAAGATATCTGAACTAGGAAATTTCTACTGTATCTAAAATACTTTGGGGAAATAGCTAATTCACCACAGACCTTGTAAGAAATAGATTCTGAAATTTGCTGAGGTAAAAAGTGCTGTTATCTGTTAATAATTCAATAATCCAGCAAGGCAATGTACATCAGGGCCGTTCTGCTGCGTATCTGTTGTCAGCAACAATCCCATATGTAATATTATTTTGCATTGTCGGAAGCAATTCAAGTTTGAAAAATATAATAATACCTGAACCACTATTAAACTATAGTTATTATGTTCACTGGAACAGAAAAAGATGTAAATTGATGCTCATATTGGATAAATTTCATCATGTCATGATAATTTTAATTTTGAATACAAAATTTGTCTCTGTGTGTGATCTTTTTCCAGGTTGGGAAAATAAAGCTGGCACGTGGACACAGCAAATTTTACCTCTTGTGTTTTCCAAGCTATTCATATTTTAAGCATTTGGGTACACTTATTGCTGTTCCCTCATAACTTTTGTGATATATTAATGCAAAGGGAAGAATAGCATAGCGCAGCATAGCGTAGCGTAGGGTAGAACATCACAGAACAGAACAGAACAGAACACTAGAGAAGAATGCATATATGACAACAAAACTTTGCAGCAGATTTTACACCATAGGTTAGTGCAGAGAGATATAGGTTTGGAAAAGAGACTGATTTAATACTGGTGTAATCTCTGAAATTATATGAATCCAATCAAAATCATTTACAAGTAATCCTCGATTTACATCAACAAGTAGAACCAGAATTTCTGTCATAAGTCACTGAAGTCATCCAGCCAGATCCTATTCTATGACAATTTTACAATGGCTGAATTTTTTTTGCCAAAAATCAGCAAAAAAGTTTGCATGTGATGACAGGACTCTGCAACCAGTTGTAAATGCAAATGGTAGTTATCTATACAAAATTAAAATTAGTTGAGAGGGTTAGCTTATAGTAAGGAGCCAAATTAAATGACTGAAAATAGTAACTAACAAATCATAAAATGTGACCTTTCCATAACCGTTACACTTAGATGTATAAAAATGCTCTGAGGCATCATTATCAAAGTCCCCCTTCCAGAGATGAAGCATCTCCTCACAAGGGAAGGAAGGAGGGAAGGAGAGAAAAAAGGAGGGAAGGAAGGAGGGAATGTAGGAGAGAAGGAAGGGGGGAAGGAAGGAGGAAAGGAAGGGGGAAAGGAAGGAGAGAAGGAGAGAAGAAAGGAGGGAAGGAAGGAAGGAGGAAGGGAAGGAAGGAGGGAAAGAGAGAAGGAGAGAAGAAAGGAGGGAGGGAAGGGGGAAGGAGGGAGGGAGGAAGGAAGGAGGGAGGGAAGGAAGGAGAGTAGGAGAGAAGAAACGAGGGAAGGAAAGAGGGTGGGAGGGAAGAAGAAGTAGGACCGTTGTAAGATAAGATGGATCTATGGGATGGTAAGAAAGCAATTTTCAAGTATATTGTCAACTGTAGGGAAAAAATTGTTATACATATTATTAATAACAGTTATGAGATCATATAATTGTGAATGTATAGATGAAATTGATAAAATAAAAAATTGGGGGGAAAAAGAGAAGTTAGAGGAGGGAAAGAAAAAGAAAAAAAGGCAAAACAAAACTTAGAAGCAAAGGAAGAACTCCTATTAGTTCAAGCTCAGTTTTTATTTACTGTGAAACATTTACAAAATAGCCCTGCTTGCATATTAGTACAGGAATTTCCTCTTTGTTACGGACTACTGATTTTTCAACCACTTCGGTCGTAAGGAATACACTACGATGTTTTCATGCAAGGCTTATAATCTATACTTCATGTCTAATATTCTGATTCTGATCTTCTCCTAAAGGTGTAATATTTATGCAGCCAAAATTGTAACAACTGATGTTACTGTAGATAGCCAGGTATCAACAGATTCAGATGAAATCCAAGTTCAGAAAAAGTAGGAGATAGAAAAAGGGGAATCCATACATAAGTAAGCCTTGAAAATAATCTGTGAAGACTTAAGCGTTCATCTCATCAGACATGAAATGCTACCAGACTGTTGAGTAAAAACTGAAAAGCTAAAGGCAAGAACAATACAGCAAAAGGGGCTCGAAGTCTGAAAATTTCAAAGTGAAGTGATTTGTAGTGAGTCCCACCTATGATCTTTGTGATTGCAGAGACACATTTTAGGAATAGCATTAAAAAAAACCGATAGCATACACTGTAAGCATTACATACCTGCACTTAATGCAGTTGGCATTTTTATTTTAGAGTGCATGGCATTGTTCTAAATTATTGCAATTCAAATAATCTGCTCATTGTTTCTGCCGTTTAGCTTTTGGTAGATTGTTCCTGCAAATGTTGCTTTTTGCAATCATTTTTCAGTTCAGAATGTGAGGCAGTTTGAGGTTGGGGACATCATTCTGAACTTCAGATTGTTTATCTGAAGTGATTGTTCATCTCTGATCTGAATCTATGCCACCTTTTGACCATAACACTTTATGTTAGATATCCCCCAGGGGTGGGTTTCAACCAGTTCGCGGCGGTCCCCGCGAACCGGTTGGTCGGCGAACCCAGAAGTAAGTAACTTCCGGGAACGGCGAAGGGCCCACCCGCCTGCCCGCGCTCCTTACCCAGTTTTGACGAGTTCTGCGCTTCCACGCATGCGCAGGACGCATACAGCGCCTGTGCGATCCTCCAGGAGCAGCTGGAGCATCGCACAGACGCTAGTACACATGCGTACACTGCACGCGTGCACGAGGACACCGCCGGCCCCGTTCCAACTGAACCGGTTGGAACGGGGCGAGAAACCCACTCCTGATATCCCCCCACTGACAGGGGTTTCCACCAAGGTCCTCTGTTCCAGTGGGAACAGAGGCTTAATCCAATTGGTCAAGAGGTCTGACAGATCCCTTTAAAAGGGGATGCTGCCCGACCCGTCTTCAGCCGGATGTTTACTTGACTTGCAATAAAGAGCTGTTCTTACTGGAGCCTTTGTGTGCCTTCCTTTACCCGATCTAACACTTTAATTAACATATAATCTTAACATATAATCTTCAGATCGTAAAGGACACCCTCTAAGATCTTCTATGACATTTTTGTAAACAATTTTTTAGCATTCATTAAACTGGTCTCTTGCTTATAACAGAGTTGGAAGGGACCGTGGAGGTCTTTTAGTCTTCTCAAGCAGGAGACCCTATACCAGGGGTGGGTTTCAGGCGGTTCGCGGCGGTCCCCGCGAACCGGTTGGTCGGCGAACCCGGAAGTAAGTAACTTCCGGGAACGCCGAAGGGTCCACCCGCCCGTGTTTCTTACCTGGTTTTGACGAGTTCTGCGCTTCCACGCATGCACAGGACACATACAGCGCCTGCGCAATCCTCCAGGAGCAGCTGGAGCATCGCACAGACGCTAGTACGCATGCGTGCACTGCGCACGTGCACGAGGACGCCGCCGGCCCCGTTCCAACTGAACCGGTTGGAACGGGGCGAGAAACCCACCCCTGCCCTATACCCATGGTGGCATGCGTGCCACAGGTGGCATGTAGAGCCCTCTCTGCGGGCACACAAGCCATCGCCCCAACTCAGCTCCACTGCGCATGTGCGTGCACCTCCCGCCGACCAGCTGGTTTTTGGCTCTGCCGCACATGCAGGGGGGCGGGGAGCATGTGGGAGACATGCGTGCATGTGCGGGGATGGGGCACACGTGGGGGGGTCACACGTGCATGTGGGGTTGTGCATGCATGCACAGGGATGGGATGTGCATGCATGGGGGGATGAAGGGAGCGAGGGGGCACATGAACATGTGCGGGGCTCACACAGGGGGTCGCAAGTGCATGCATGGGGGGCGACGGACGCCAAGGGGGCCTCCATTAAGGGAGTGCAAGTGTGTGCCCTTTTGGCACGGGACAACAAAAGGGTTAGCCATCACTGCCCTATACCAATCTTTTTGGCATGAGGGACTGGTTTCGTGGAAGACATTTTTTTCACCGAGGAGGGATGGATGTGATCACTTGCCATTCACCTTCAGCTGTATGGTCCAGTACCGGTCTATGGCCCATGTGTTGGGGAGCATTTGCCCAATCCCATTTCAGGCAAATGCTATCCAATCTCTTCTTTAAAATCTACAGTGGATCTATACAATGCAAGTCATTCCACTGATTAGTTGTTCTAACTGTCAAGTAATTTCTTCTTATTTCTAGGCTGGTTGTCTCTTTGATTAGTTTCCATCCATTGCATCTCGTCCTGCCTTCAGGTGCCTGTTCCCATAGTAATTGAATCAATAGCTCAGTATATTAGGTGACTTTTTCACACTTCTTATTTCTATTCCTTTTTTTTTTTACTCTTTGAAGAGAAGACACCTTAAGATTTTAATCTTGTATAAACAAAGACTATTTTGCAGAGAACAACAGAGCTGCTTTCCCTTAATCAAAAGGAAGGAAATAAAGGAAAACAAATCCATCACCTTTGTCCTTGTTTTAATTCTTACTTCATTTTTCTTCTAAGGAGGAGTTTTTGCAAAATGAATCATAGGTGCGCTTTTGTTCCCTTCCTCTCTTTGGATGTTTAGCTATACCCTTTTTTTACTCCCTCTTAAAATCAATGCAAAAGCAAAATCTAAATTGGAAATCAAGTTTTGGCTAAGACCACATATAACAATCAGTGTTGTTGTTATATAGTTAGATGTTTTATTATTAGTTGCTAGCATTGGGTCAGTTTAGAATGACTTCATCACTCCATCGCTGATATTTTTCTATCACAATCCAAGGGTTAAACAGGTCTTACAGTCAGTAGAAGCCGTGTGAAAAAGGCATGATTGAAAAAAAATATAACCCCTAGTGGTGTTTATAAAGATTATTACCTAACTCTTGCTATTTAGCAGCTGATCACACACTTCGACAGACATGTGTAAATCTTATAGTCTTTTTTTTTTAACAGAGCTAGTTTGAGTTGTAATGACTTCTTTAAATAGTACCAAACAAGTCTGCATGTTATCGAAGATTTATCAATTTTTGACCTGCCAAGATGCTAATAAAGAGATGGATAAAAGCCTTCTGATAGTATGGGAGAGAAACTTTGGCTATGAGATTGAAATGGGCAAATGGTGGGATCTATGGAGTAAGACCATTAAACTTACAATATCTACAGCATTTAAAGAAAACATATACAAGATGGTTTATAGGTGGCACTTCCCCCCAACGAGGTTAGCCAAAATGTTTCCTGGGTTATCTCCATTGTGTTGGAAATGTGGAAGAAAGGATGGCACATTCTACCATATTTGGTGGTCCTGTACTGAGGCCACGAAATACTGGAAAAGGATTAAAAAATGGCTAAAAGAGGTTACCGGGGCAAACATGGAATGGAGACCCGAGAACCTTCTACTAAGCATTAAACCAGAAAACATGAGCAATTCAATATGGCATTTGAGCCTACATATAATTGTGGCCGCAAGAATAACTTATGCACAATTTTGGAAATCCACTACCATACCGTCGGAAGATGCTATAATTAAAAAGCTCTATGAATGTGCAGAAATGGACAGAATGACGGGTTGGCTGAGGGACAAAGGAGAGACATTTGTAAATCTTATAGTCTTTTTTTTTTAACAGAGCTAGTTTGAGTTGCAATGACTTCTTTAAATAGTACCAAACATGTCTGCATTCCAGTATCCGAAACAAACTGAAATGCAGCCACCTCAGTACCTCTCTACAAAAACAATATTCACCCATTTATGGCGTGGTAGTAAAAGAGAAAAAGCACAGTCACATTCTCAGATTTCCTTCCATATGTTGTGTGCATATATGACACCAGTCTGAAAATCCACACAGGTGGAGCGCAAGTTTGGTGAAAACAGGTGTCTTTCAACTTCCTAGTCGTCAAGAGAGTGTGACTGGCCCAAAGAGCCCGAGGTGGCGCAGTGGTTAGGGTGCAGTACTGCAGGCCACTTCAGCTGACTGTTATCTGCAGTTCAGCGGTTCTAATCTCACCGGCTCAAGGTTGACTAAGCCTTCCATCCTTCCGAGGTGGTGCCAATTACCTCCACTAGACCGATCAGATCCCACAGATTAGGCCTCCTCTGAATTCCATCCACCGGACAGTGTCGACTGGCGACTACTCGGAGGAGAGCCTTCTCTGTGGCTGCTCCGACCCTCTGGAACGAGCTCCCCGTGGAGATTCGAACCCTCACCACCCTCCAGGCCTTCCGCAAGGCCCTTAAAACCTGGCTGTTCCGACAGGCCTGGGGCTAAAGAGCTGTTGCCCCTGTCTCAAATGGTATGACTGTTGTATGTTTTTAAATTATGCATTGTTATGCTTTGTTGTTTTTTTAAAATTTCTTTTTGTCTGTATTCCCCTTCCCTGGTTGAGTTGTGAGCCGCCCTGAGTCCCCCTTCGGGGGGAAAGGGCAGCATACAAATGAAATAAACTGAACTGAACTGAACTGAACTGAACTGAGGACCCAGACTGTGGGGGCGATATGCTGACTCTGTAAACCGCTTAGAGAGGGCTGAAAGCCCTAGGAAGCGGTGTATAAGTCTAACTGCTATTGCTGTTGCTAAAGTCATCCAGCTTAAGCTCTCATGCCTAAAGGATTAGAATCTGGGTCTCTCTCTCTTCTGTGCCCATGACTATAAAATACAGATTCTCACATGCATATTCCATATTCTTGTTTGAGAGATATTTTTGTCAATACAACTGTGGGAAGAAATATCCATCTAGTTCAGTTCCATGCTGGGGGAAAGACACTAACAACCTGGAGGCTGATTGAAAAGATGGTTTAATGATGAACAGAACCACCAAACACATGGGTTCTGGTGCAGCTGCCCACATGGAGTTGAGACGGAGAGATGGGGTTTATACCTTCTCTTGGGCTTTGCACTTGAGCTCCCTGTTCCTGTGCAAGAACATGTATTCTATTGTCTGTTGTCAGATTCCTGTGGGGCCATGTAGTGTTTATGTAGGGGTTATAGCTGCCTCTATAAGCAAAGTATAAATCCTAGGAATTTGTCTGAGCTATGCTTAGTTGAGGTTAGTGAGGGTGATGCAATGAAGGGGCATTGGACAATTCCTATTGTGGCTGAGGGCTAATCCTACCTTTGTTCAGACCTTGCTGCAGAAAATTTCAAAATATTCTGTCTTGAATGGATTTCCGCCTGCAGTATTTGCTTTGCCTACAAATGGAGCTATCTATCTCTTTATCTCTTAAATGCTGGCGCCTACTGAGGGCTATTAAGAAAGATGGGGGCTGCTTTCTCCTGCTTTAAAAAAAACACATGTTTCTCCATTTTTCTTCCAGGGAAATATAATATTCTGCCTTTTTTAATATTCCTCAAATTATTTCATTCTTCTAATTTCGACACAAATTTGCAAAGCATTTAGAGCACTGTTTTTCAAACCTGGCACTCTTTAAGATGGATGGACTTGAACTGCCAGAAGCATACTGGTTTGAAAAAGACCGATTTAGAGACTTTTCATTGAACTAACATAAAAAGCATGTATCATAACTAAATACTGCAAATTTATATAGCTTATCCACAATCCCTACTGTGTTTAAAAGGAGCAGATCCTTTCAGAGGAACCTGTCTGAAGAGCTCTCCAAAAATGGCATAAGAATAAAAGCAGAGATTAACTTTTAATAAAACGAACGTGAAACGAACATAAACAGATATGCTATAATTATTAACATCTTCATTTGCTAAGATCCAAATTCAGAGAGAGAGGCAGGTTTAGACGTTAACATTCTGCAATGTTCAAATAAATTGGTTTTCACTTCTGTCCTTTAGTAATTTTGAAGAAAGTTTATTCGAAATGTTACAAAATGCGTATTTCTATTAAATGTTACAAACTACAAGAGGATAGGAGTAAACAGAACCTTTTGTATTTAAATTTCTGCTTAATATAGACCAGCGATAGCAAATGTGCCATAAGTGGGGGGTTGCATAGGGGGGTCATGTGCGGGCATGCTGCACCCATAATGCAATGCGCAACCCCCACAGGCATGACCCCCCCCATTTTTAGTGCTTTTTTCACCCTCCCCAGGCTCCAGAAGTTTTATAGGAGCCTAGGGAGGGTGAAAACAGCCTCCCCTGTCCTCCACCTGGATGCCCTACGGAGGCTTCAGAAGCTTCCCTGAAGCCTCCGGAGCGCAACAAAACCAGCCCGATCCTAGGAGCAAACCGGAAGTCAGTTCTGGTTTTTCTCATAGGGCTGTTGTTAGTCCTCCAGAACCTTCAGGGAAGCCTGTGGAAGGCCCCTGAAGGCTACGGAGGGATTAAACTGGCCCTATGAACAAACCGGAAGTCAATTCCTGAATTCCCGGTTTGCCCGTAGGGCCAGTTTTTTGCGTTCCAGAGGCTTCAGAAAAGCTCCTGAAGCCTCCGGAGGGGGCGGGAGAAGCTGTTTTTGTCCTCCCCAGGCTCCTATAAAGCCTCTGGAGCCTGGGGAGGGCAAAAAAAACGGCTTTAAGAAGGGCTGAACTCATCTGATAGGGCAACGCCTTGCGTATCCTGAACAAATGGCTGCAATAATAATTTCCAATAATAGTTTAAAAACTGGCAGATATTCTGAGTCACTTCATGACATCTTTGTAGAGCTATGTCATTCATGGCAATTTAGCAGTTTAACGTTCCAAGTTCATTATGCATTTGACTAATTACCGAGAAACCAGGAAGTACTGGCCTTGTTTCAACAGAAAAAAAGAGAGAGAAAGAAAAGGAAGCTAGAACAAAATAACTCCAAAATAGAGTTATTAGAGGAGAATAAATCCGAATTCATAATTTATATATCATAAAGCTTTTGTATTTTATCATAAAGTTTCCTCGGATGGCAGAAGCCAGCCAGTATTACACAAAAAAAGGGGGTGAAATGCTACCTATTCAGACCAGTTTGCCTTAACTGGTAGTAAAAAAAAATGCTACTGGTTCCAATGAACCGGTATTTCTGACAATCAGCTGTGATCCACGATTTATATTAGCTAGAAAGCAGGGTTTCCTGCTTTCAAGCTAATCTAAATCGCATGGCACAACGGATTCCCCCACCCCCACTGTTCTAATTATCTTTGCAGGGGCGCTCTCTCTCTGCCCGCCCACCTGGACATCATCACATCCATTTTTGACACTCTGGGCATGCATTTTTGATGGGTGCACACCCACATTTGTGAACCTGTAGCAAAGGTAAGTAGATTTCACCCCTGTACTAAACCCATATATCATTATTGTTCCATAAGCCACACTGGTTCCAGAAGGCCTCTAGTACAATTCAAGTCCTATTCTTCTTCCAGAAAGCCCTTTATAATATTTGACTAGTTTATTTGAGGAACTATTTCCAATGGATGCCCAAATCTTCTTAGTTGGCACAGGATCCAGGATGTTAGGCGAACCCAGCTTACCTGGCTAAATGTGACATGTTGCCTTTTGTGATAGTCAACATATTCTACATTGTTTAGAGGTGGTATTCAGCAGGTTCTGATCAGTTCTGGAGAACCGGTAGTGGAAATTTTGAGTAGTTTGGAGAACCGGTAAATACCACCTCTGGCTGGCCCCGCCCCATCTATTCTCTGCCTCCAGAGTCCTAACTGATCGGGAGGGAATGGGGATTTTGCAGTATTCTTCCCCTGCCATGCTCACCAAGCCACTCCCACAGACCCAGTAGTAAAAAAATTTGAATCCCACCACTGGATAGTACTACTGTTGTTATAGTACTATTAACTTTGGTGTTTGGGGGATTTTTGTAGTATTTAAATTGGTGGCCATGTAAACTCTTTACATCAATAAATAGAAGCAATTAAACATGTGATATAATAACCATTGCTAATACTGGGCCTAGTTTGATGCTACATGTAACTGTATAGTACCTCATATACTGTATAACATCAACCTCTTTCAAAAATAAGGATTTATATTAAACCCGCTGTTTGCTCTAGAAATGTGTCAACAGCGTGTCGTGTAATCTTGTTTCATGACACAAAGCAAGAATCTGTAGTTACATTTCAGATAACATGGCTTTCTCATTTGCACCAACATGGAGGATATTGGTAAAAGAATATAAAAAACAATGTGGATCTTATAGTATGTGCATTAGTTCAATTTTTTAGGTATCTAAGTAAGCTCCAGCAATGAGTCAGCCATCCAATAGATAAATGTTACTCTGTCCGTTTTGTTTTTTTTACAAAACTGCCAATTATATGACTGATATCAAAGAGCGTTTAATCCGTTGGCAATTGGTGAGCAATGTCTAGAAAGCAATTTTAAAAATTAAACACAGCTGGAACTTTTTAGAAGCTTGTTTAATAGTTTAAATGTTTTGCAAACTAGATACTCAGAACAGTGATGGGGTGGCTTCTGTGAGCTCTAAAATAATCAGTTTTAGGGCACACCTTCTTGGTTATTTGAAGGAATCTAAAGCTAGAATCAGCATGGAGATGGGCTGTCTCTCCATTTGACATAGAAAAATAAAAGAAACTGGCACTAGAATCACTTTAACCCTAGCAAGGGAATATGGTTTTTCCATAGACCCATTTACAGTGAAATTGTTCACAGATCATTAAGCAGGCCACCTGTGCATTCACAATTTTGACATCAAAAGAACATATATGAGAATGTTCCTACAAAATCCAGCATTTGTTACAAGATATGGCTATGTCACTCTTATTACCTGACATCAAAGAAATACAAGGTCTAGCTTGATATCATTCCAACTGAAATTCAGAGCTAGTCTTTTGGTCACAAAAATGTCAATATATGCTTGCTGAGTGGACGGTGGCCTATGACCATAATAAAAGTTTTTTTATTACTTGCTGACTCTATTGGAAACGCCAGTGGAATTCTAACAAATATTTCAATGTTGTGTTTTACTTTGCAGCTGCTATACATAAATGGCAGATGTGGAGACATGTGTTGTGCTTCCATAAAGTCTCAGTTCTAAAATATAGATATGTGCTACACAGTATTATTTTTTCTCCTGGTACCAACCCTTACATTCTCTACTTGGACTAAATTGTAAGGTGCAAAAATATTTACTCTGATTCTACATTCAACATGATTAGCAGCATTTAAAGACAAACAAGCACCTGTTATGTTGGAGATGAGTTTCAATGGAGTGATTAGCAACTCAATAGCAACTGTACATAAGATTACTAGTCACTAATCAGAGAGCAACGCTTGCACCTATTAAAAATATCATATATATGAATATTTATATCACCCCACCGCACGTAAAGTCAGCTGCATTCGGGCATTGTTCAATAGGATAGACACTGGAGCACACTGACAGCCAAAGCCTCTGTCAGATCTGCATGCTCAATGGTTATTCTATGGACTTTATCTGACGGTGTATCACACCCAGGGCCCGACAGCCCATTGAGGGTGCAAGTGGAACATCTACGTGGAGGGTGCTCCCATATATATGGGGGGTATCCGAAACTGCCACACACATCCTTTCAATGCACGGGGTCAAGGTGGCACATAAACCAGATCAAACGCTGAGAATGAGAGTGGTGCACCCAAAAGAAGCATTACCCAAAGAGTTTGCATCCACCCCTTTGGACATGCAGATCTGCCCTACGAAGACATAGCCAGCCCGGGTCCGAATGTTGAGGAGCCTGGCAGAATTGTTTCAAGCCGTAATAGATAAGAATAATGAGGAACAAGACAGGCCAGTTACAAGATCACAGGCAAAACAACAAATGAAACTGGTTAATATATCAGATGTGCTTACGAGGAGGAAGAAGAGGGGAAAGGTGTGGGAGGAAGCCAGAGGGAATGCTGTTAAAGCAACAATGGACTGCTCACAGTATTCCCTGGGGATGAGCAGCCCAAGCTGTGCTCAGTAGGGGAGGAAGGAATAGGAGCATCGATTAACTTGCCTGATGTAAAAACAACAAAGCTAATTACAGGTGGGCAGGGCCGGATTTTCCTATAGCCTAACTAGGCTTCAGCCTAGGGCCTCAAGATCAAGAGGGGCCTACATTCAAATTGTTAGCAAAATTAAAATTACACTATTTTAAAAACAGTGAACACTAAAACACTGAACCGAAAATAAGGAGAAATTCTACGCATATGACTAATAAACAAACATAAAAATGTATTGGTTAAGATCGTTCCAGCACCACGGCAGTTGGGGAGCCCGCCCACGTTCCCAGCACCGGCAGTCGGGCGAGAGGCACGGCCGCTCCCAGTAGCCGCCCCGTCAACGCGGAGCCCACCAGCGGCCAGGCAGGTGAGGGTGAGGGGGCCGAGCCGGGCAGCTGAGCGCAGCAGGGGAGGTGACTGGCCTCGCTGCCTTTGCCGCAGAGCAGAGCCGCCCTCCGTCGGGTGGCCAGCTATACATATTGATATATATCACAGTAATGATGTATTTTATTGTATCTCATGTAATTTACAAACTTAAAAATGGGAGGTGAAAGGGCCTCATAAGTGGAATAGCCTAGGGCCTCTTTTCATCTAAATCTGGCCCTGCAGGTGGGAGATGGGTAGATGGGCCTATCATGCGCGCAATGACCAAATGGATTAATAGTGTATAAAGGTAGATATCTCTTTAATGGTTTTACACTCTGATGATGTTAGCAGTGGCTAACAAAAGCTAAGTGAGCAATATATTTTAAAGTTCCGGTTGCAATACAACCATTTACAAGCTTTCGACTCTTCAGTCATGGTGAAAATCTACCTATCTAGTCACTAAATATCAACAATTACTTGGGAACACCTACTCAATGAATCAATCAATCTAATATTCTGATTCTGACTATAATTATAAAAGCATGAAAGTATAATTAATAATAATCTTCTAGCTTTCCAATCCATCCCACCCCTGTCATCTAGTGACAAATTTCTATTCCAAAAGCTTTGTAGAAGAGCACTGTTTTCCCCATTTTCTTAGATCAGACCTTAGAAAGATCTCCAACCTTTCTGCCTCAGTGGATATGAACAAACCTAAACATAGTTTGAACTGGGAAAATATGAGCATCCAAGACCAAGCTAAATCCAAAATGCTAAAGAACACCTGGAAGCTTGTCCCTCAGACAAATCAATCATCAACAGGCACATAGAGATAAACAACATTTGCATACCATTCAAAAAAGAGAATAATAAACATAAAAGACCAGAATACCTCCTTGACAGCAATCAATTCCCAGATATGCAAGGATTAACACCAGCATCCTAGCAGTAAACAGCAATAGCCCTTGGCAATAGCACTTAGATTTATATACCACTTCACAATGCTTTACAACCCTCTCTAAGCGGTTTAGAGAGTCAGCATATTGCCCCCAACAATCTGGGACTTCATTTTACAGACCTGGGAAAGATGGAAGGCTGAGTCAATTGTGAGTCGCTCAGAATTCAACACCTGGAGTGAACAGTGAATTAGTCCTGCAGTACTACATTCTAATCACGCCACCACGGCTCTTAGCATGAGCCTAGTGATAACCTAATCAAGGAACTACCAACACTCCCACCAAGGGCAAACTGCTCTACATAAACACAAAGCAAACGCCTCTCCTTTCTAAACCTGAAGAGGTTACTTAGTCACAGTGACGTGCAGTGAGGTTTATGGCTGGTGAGGCACTGACACAGGGGTTTCAAACTTTTTTAGACTTGTGGACTTCAACTCCCAGAATTCCACAGCCAGGCATGCTCAGTTCCGATTTAAAGCGACAGCATTTGTTTTTCTCCTTTGCGAAAAAGTTTCCTTCATTCTTTTTCTTCACCCTCCCCCTCCTTCCTCCCTCTCTCCCTCCCTCCTCCCGCTCTCAAATAGACACACCGACACAGAGAAGTTGAATTGGACTATTTCTCCTACCCCCTTCCCTCTCTCACTCACTCTCTCTCAAACAAACACAAACACAGAAGTTGGATACAGCCTGCTGTCTGGGTGGGAAATGCCTGAAACGCAATAAAGCCCACCCATTCACCTCCTGCTTGCAGGCTGGGGTGAGAGAAGAGGCAGAGAAGCCAGAAGGGAGCCGATCCGAGCCTTTGATTGCAGGCGGAGCCATGTTGCCTTTTCAAACTTGTAATCAGTGAAGCTGGGCTTATATAGTTTTATCCAGCTCTGTGTGTGTGTGTGTGTGTGTGTGTGTGTGTGTGCGTGCGTGCGTGCTTGAAAAGGCAACAGGGCTCTGCTGCCTCCTGTAGAGGGCACTTTTTTAGAGGCTTTTTTAAACAGTTAAGCACTAAGCAGAGTCATCCACGGTGACTCGGGGAGCAACTAGCTCAGCCTGACCTCAGCTCTTGCCTTTTTCCTTTTACATTTTTTTCTTTTCATGATGACAGTGGTGAGGCTCTGCCTCCCCTGCCTCCCCTGCCTGCACGCCCCTGCTTAGTCAAGTAATGAACATCAGCCAACAAGCTCACAGGGTATCAAAGGCTCCATAGCATGGTCTTTGTTTGCCAGCCTGCATTTGGGCCCATAGGAGTTACACAAGTACTCTTAAAATAAAAAGTAGATGGGTACTGCCTAGGGCAAGGATGTCAAACTCGATTTCATTCAGGCCCACATCAGGGTAGTGTTTGACTTTGAAGGGCCCGGTGGGGGTGGCTGGGGTACGGGTGGCCAGCCCGACATTACTTGTGTCAGGGGCGCCTATGGCAGCCCAAGCGCTCTGCCAGCGAAAACGGTCTCCCAAGCTCAGTTTTCAACCGTGATGGCCTCCTGCAATCCTCTGCCAGCAAAAAACGAGACCTCCTGCGCTCCGTTTTCACTGGCAAAGCGGCGGTGGGATTCACTTACCTTCCCTAACGGTTCGCAAATGTGAGCGTGCGCACACATTACATTGGGCAGGTGGGTGGAGCGTCCCGCAGCCACCGCTAGCGGTTCGCCCAAGCTGGAGAGAACCGGCTGAATACCACCTCTGTGACAGAGGCACCATGGGCCAGTTCTTTGCTGTTTCCAGGACACCCCCATGGGCTAGATCTAAGCGTGGCACGACAAAACCGTGCTCAACTAAAGTGCACCCGATTAAACCGCGTCGCTGACGTCATCAACAGGGCGACAACAGCGAGCGTGGAGAAAGAAGGGCACTTTAAATAGCGCTTTGAAAGCAAGCCAATTCAACTTAAGGTAAGGGTTAGGGTTAAGGTTAGGTTAAGGGTTAGGTTTAGGGTTAGGTTAAGGGTTAGGTTTAGGGTTAGGTTTAGGTTTAGGGTTAGGGTTAGGTTAAGGGTTAGGTTAAGGGTTAGGTTTAGGGTTAGGGTTAGCGTTAGCGTTAGGTTAAGGGTTAGGTTAAGGGTTAGGTTTAGGGTTAGGTTAAGGGTTAGGTTTAGGGTTAGGTTAAGGGTTAGGGTTAGGGTTAGGTTAAGGGTTAGGTTTAGGTTTAGGTTAAGGGTTAGGATTGGGTTTAGGGTTAGGTTAAGGGTTAGGTTTAGGGTTAGGTTTAGGGTTAGGTTTAGGATTAGGTTTAGGGGGGGTTAGGTTTAGGTTTAGGGGTTAATTTTAGGTTTAGCATTTACAGCGTGCTTCTGTCTCTGCGCTGTTGTCGCCCTGTGATGACATCAGCTACGCGGTTTCGTCGAGCGCACTTTAGTCGAACGTGGTTTTGTGGTAGAACCAGATCTAAGCACCTCACAGGCCACATCCAGTCCATGGACTTGAGTTTGACACCCCTGGCCTAGTGTTTTGTTCGGAAATATGACCTTCCTGGCAAGCTATTAAGGGACATATGGAGCATACTTTTTGGCTTGTCTTCTGGTAAATAGATGGTTTAAGACTGGGTTACATCCCTCATATGGTAGCATGTCTTGGGAGAATCACGAGCTTTATTCTTTAAATTCCAAATGTGCCCAACAGCACAGAAAGATTGTCAGTCCTGCTATAAATTTTTCTCTTAAAAGAAGTGATAGAACCAAGGGGATGATAACGCCATTTAGCAAACAGCAGGGAAAAATGACGTCTATAGAAACAGTGTACCTTTCCCGTCTTCTTACAGATAGAGAAAACGATCAATTATTTAAGCCAAATATATCAGAGCTTTTCTAGCACTGGAGATAATTTTAATAAACTCTAAGCAATAAACTCTTAAGGGCACTGTACTGTTGTTACTACAGAAAACACTAGTAAAAGCCGAAGCAAGAGGAGCAGATGTTATATGGACAAAATCTGAATAAAGTGCTTGGAACAGGTGTTCACTTTTTATGTATTTGCAGATTCTTGTAAAGAGATTTTGACAGACTTCAAATCTCTAGTATCGTTTTTCCACAAGGAACTTCCTCCCTTCCCCAAGCTCACCAATGGGAAATAGGAACAAAGTGATTACAGACGGTGGCAATCAGCTAAGTCTAGTGGATGATGCCAGTCAGTTTCCATCACCCATGAATAATGTACCGCTTATACATTTTAATAGAATAACAGAGTTGGAAGGGATCTTGGAGGTCTTCTAATCTAACCCCCTGCTCAAGCAAGAGATCCTATACCATTTCCAAATGGCTGTCTAATCTCATCTTAAAAACATCCAGTGTTGGAGCACCCAGAACTTCTGGAGGCAAGTCGTTCCAATGATTAGTTATTCTAACTGTGAGGATCCCCCCCCACCCGCTTAGTTCTAGATTGCTTCTCTCCTTGATTAGTTTCCATCCATTGCTTCTTGGTCTTGCCTTCAGGTGCTTTGGATAATAAGTTGGCCTGCCATTTATTTGTGACATCCCCTTAGATATTGGAACACTGCTATCATATCTGATATCATATCACATGTAGGACTAGGGGAGACATGATAGCAAAGTTCCAGTATCTCAAGGGTTGCCACAAAGAAGATAGCAATAGCAGTTAGACTTATATACCGCTTCATAGGGCTTTATTAAACAACAAAAAATAGAGCCTGTTCAGGTTTGTGGGCGGTCGAGTAACTACCTACTCGGCAGAACCCATCCGAATCGGTAGGAACCCACCTCTGGATTTCAACTCCTAGAATCTCCCCTCCACCACATGCTGGCAGAGGAACTCCGGGAGTTGAAGTCTACACATCTTAAGTTGGCCAACTTAAGGTTGGGAAACTTTGCTATAGAGAGTGGAATGGAGGTTAAGGGGAGTGAGAGCCGAGTGGCGCAGTGGTTAGGGTGCAGTACTGCAGGCCACTTCAGCTGACTGCTAGCTGCAGTTCAGTGGTTCTAATCTCACCGGCTCAAGGTTGACTCATCCTTCCATCCTTCCGAGGTGGGTGAAATGAGGACCCAGACTCTGGGGGCGATATGATGACTCTGTAAACCGCTTAGAGAGGGCTGAAAGCACTATGAAGCGGTATATAAGTCTAACTGCTATTGCTATTGTCTTTTGTAGCGGTTTCAGGAGAAACGGATATATTGGCAGAAGTTTGACGCTCGCTTTACTTTCATATTATTCAGCCACATTTTTCATCAGCTAACATAATATAGCTTTTGCATTACTTCAATTTTATACTGCACCAATGATCTTGGAACTGTGAGTTTGTTCCTGGAGCTGCAGATTTTGTGTCTCGTTGCACATTTAATTAAAAAAAGGCCTGATACAATCAGAGAACAGCCTTACAATTTCAGAGTAGTTATGGTGACTGAACAGGCTGGGCATCAGGTCTGGCAAGATAGAAAAACTTGACCTCAGGGGGAAAAAAATAACATACCAGGTTTAAACCTTCATTTGCAGGGGATAAATTGGGATGTGGACAACATACTCCAAGTTACGTCTAAAATTCTCAAGAGCCTAAATCTAATGAACACAACTGTCTGAAATAGCAATAGCAGTTAGGCTTATATACCGCTTCATAGGGCTTTCAGCCCTCTCTAAGCGGTTTACAGAGTCAGCATATTGCCCCCAACAACAATCCGGGTCCTCATTTTACCCACCTCGGAAGGATGGAAGGCTGAGTCAACCTTGAACCGGTGAGATTTGAACTACCGAACTGCTGAACTGCAGTCAGCTGAAGTAGCCTGCAGTGCTGCATTTAACCACTGCGCCACCTCGACCTAATGTTTGGTATCACTTATGGACTTAACAACAACACCCCCCCCCCAATGTAATGTTGATGTGTTAATTTTACAAAATTACTTCTTTTTATCCAGATCAAAAAAAAACTGGTAATCATTTTGAATGGAAAGAAAACCAGGAATATTTATATTTATATATCAAAGTTACATGATGTAGCTTGCAGCCTGCCTCTGGACTTAGTTATTTAGATATCCCATGAGAAATATCCTCACCTGCAATCCTGATCTCACTTATTTTCTGAGCACCTGTTTATTCGACACTGCAATCAGTTTGTCAAATTAATTGATAGCCAAGGTGGCGCAGTGGTTAAATGCAGCACTGCAGGCTACTGCTAGATCAGCAGGTCAGCGGTTCAAATCTCACCGGCTCAGGGTTGACTCAGCCTTCCATCCTTCCGAGGTGGGTAAAATGAGGACCCAGATTGTTGGGGGCAAAATTTACTCTCTGTAAACCGCTTAGAGAGGCCTGAAAGGCCTATGAAGCGGTATATAAGTCTACTGCTATTGCTATTGATATTAAATACGTAATAGGTTCTGCTCTGTCCAGTGGTGGGTTTCAAAAAATTTTCGAACCTACTCTGTGGGTGTGGCCTCCTTTGTGGGAGTGGCTTGGTGGCCATGTGACCTGATGGGAGTGGCTTGGCGGCCATGTGTTTTCTCTCTCTCTCTCTCCTTCCTTCCTTTTGTCTCTCTGTCCCTTTTTCCTTTTTTTCTTTCATCTCTCTCTCACTTTTTCTTTCTTTTTTTCTTTTTTTATTTATTTCTTCCTTTCTTTTTCTTTCTCTCTCTGTGTGAGTCTGTGTGTTTTTGTGTGTGTGTGTGAGTGTGTGTGTGTGAGTCAGTGGTGAGTTTCAAAAATTTTTGGAACCTCTTCTGTAGGTGTGGCCTGCTTTCCGGGTCCACTGGTGGAACCTCTTCTAACCGTTTCGGTAGATTTGACGAACCGGTTCTACCGAATAGGTGCGAACTGGCAGGAACCCACCTCTGGCTCTGTCCCATATAAATTTCATACTTGAAAAAAATATTCATACAAATGTTCCAATATAGGTAGGTAGGTAGATATAGATATTGAAACAATAGATAGATAGATAGATAGATAGATAGATAGATAGATAGATAGATAGATAGATAGATAGATAGATAGATAGATAGATATAGATAGATAGACAGATAAGAGAGAGAGAGGGAGGGAGGGAGGGAGGGAGGGAGGGAGAGAGAGAGAGAGAGAGAGAGAGAGAGAGATTCAATATCTTATTTCCCTGATAAAGTGCTTATGATCAAAACTGTACTTTTTTTTGAAGAGCTGATTTTCATTATACTTATTTAGTGAAAGTTACCAGAAAATTGGCAAAGCTAAATTTCAATAGCATAAGAAGCAGAGTAACTGACCTATAGCACCTTTGACAGACTGGATAATTACTAAAAATATAAGCCTCTATTCATGAATGTTTAGATTTCTTTCTCTATCTACAGTGAAAGCCATCTGCTGTGCATGGCTGACTTCATGAATTTTCAAGGCTATTCCTGTAATGAAAATGACAAATCGTTTTTGTAATGGGGAGGGGATGCAGCAACAGTTGGACTCTTCACAAAATCACAACTTTACCCAGTAGAAGTTTGGACCATGGCTCAAATGAAGCCAAATCTTTCAGCTACTTTCAAAATCCTTCAATATTCAAAAAGTGATACAATATAAAACATTTTGAAGACAGACAGATAGTAGTTAGGATTTTTTAATGGCACACCTAATCCCCTAAACTAGTATTTTACAAAGGTGGAATCTTTAAATTGTGCTGACTTTAATTCCCAGAAGCCTCTGCCATCCTGGGGAATTCTGGCAGTTGAAGTCTATAAACCTTAAGGTTGCCAAGTTTGTGAAACGCTGCTCTAAACAGAAAAAAACAAATGATATTTATAACATTTGCATTATTCCTTACTTATTTGCAGTGCACTTCAAGCATAATCCTTGTGACCAATCTGGATCTGTTGCTAAACGATCTGAGAACTGACTCCAAATAAGAGATTTATATCCCTGAGATTTACTAGCATGCGATATAAAACTTCTGGAATTTGTATTCACAATATACTGTATTTTAGAAAATTGTTCTGATCAGTGGTAGGATTCAAAATTTTTTAGATGGGGTGGGGCCAGTCAGAGGTGGTATTTACTGGTTCTCTGAACTACTCAAAATTTCCGCTAATGGTTCTCCAGAAGTGTTCAGAACCTGCTGAATACCACCTCTGGTTCTGATCCAAAACAGTTTTGATACATCCATACCTTTGTTCCTTATATACATCGGTACAAGTACAAAAGAGACAGAGTTATGGCACAAAGTTGAGGGTGTTTGATTTGTCATTTAGCAATAGCAATAGCAGTTAGACTTATATACCGCTTCATAGGGCTTTCAGCCCTCTCTAAGCGGTTTACAGAGTCAGCATATCGCCCCCAACAATCCGGGTCCTCATTTTACCCACCTCGGAAGGATGGAAGGCTGAGTCAACCCTGAGCCGGTGAGATTTGAACAGCCGAACTGCTGAACTGCAGTCAGCTGAAGTAGCCTGCAGTGCTGCACTCTAATCACTGCGCCACCTCGGCTCTTGCCCCACTTGCCTTCACCTGACAAGATACAAAACATGTGTCTTGCAATATACTGTGCAATGTGATAAATACAAAATTATTTATTTATTTTCAGATGATGTCACCGTGGAAGTAGGAAAGAACAGAGCTTGCACTGTGAACATTTCATTGTTCTGGCTTCATCATCACAATGAACAATATCTCTCTTGGCCTATCCATTGTAGAGAATGTTCTGATATCTAAACTGCTAGAAATGTTAGCTCAGGACAAGGAAGCATTTTCAAAGTATTTCCATCGTAAAGTTCCGGGATGATTAGTACAGTATAAAATTGAAATAAAGCAAAAAAACTATATATATTATGTCAGTTGAGTCAATTGACTCTTGAGTGCCCTCTTCAGGAACTTAAGGGGTTTAGAAATGCATTGGAGGAATCCGTTAGAAATCCAGATAATTCCCTCCAATGATTGGATTAAATTTAATTAGAGACAAAATTGTCTCCCTGGGGAAGAAAAATGAGGCAAATAGACTTAAGCCAATATTTTTTTAAAAAAAAACAGCAAAAGTTTTAAAAATAACAAGTAACAACCCTTTGGCTATTGAGGATTGAATGGACTCAATGGTGTTTGAAGCCACAGAATGTTTTTTAAGTGTCATTTGGAAAAAAAACAGTTGAGCATCAGAAGAATTTGGCAGTTTTAAGATTGACAATTTATATCATTCTGAATGTAGGCATGATTGTCTGGCAGGAATAGGGATCCATATAATACTTAATTATTTTGTCAAAGAAGAAACTATTGTTTAGATAATGAGTATTAGAGACCTTTCATTTCTAAAGCAAGAAGCTTCTTAAGCAAATTTATGGCCTAATCTAAAGAAAGTCATAAAGGCCTTCATGAACTATTGTTTGCTAGGAATGTAGAACTCCAAATCAAGATCCCAATAAATTACAGTTTGCTTCTATAAAGCAGCAACTTCTGTAGACAGCATTTCCTAGAATGAAAAAAAGAAAAAGGAGAAAGAAATGGTGAGCCCATGTTAAGCTTCACCCATGATTTGTAGGTTCTTCCAAATGCAATCTTTGGAGCTCTCTCTATTCGATCTTTATCTATTATTTGAAAAAGAAAGCTCTTGTTAAGAAATATTATTAACCTCAAGAGGTATCATCTTAGCCAATTTTAGGTATTCTAGTGCATTATTTATTTAGTGTAGAGTCACATAGCAATAGCAATAGCAGTTAGACTTATATACCGCTTCATAGGGCTTTCAGCCCCCTCTAAGCGGTTTACAGAATCAGCATATCGCCCCCCACAGTCCGGGTCCTCATTTCACCCACCTCAGAAGGATGGAAGGCTGAGTCAACCTTGAGCTGGTGAGATTAGAACCACTGAACTGCAGATAACAGTCAGCTGAAGTGGCCTGCAGTGCTGCCCCCTAACCACTGCGCCACCTCGGCATACATTTGATAAATAGTTAAAATAAATATGTGTCAGTTAAAAAGGATTGCAAAGGTTAATGTGTGTCCCTTCCCAAAACAAAATGTAACTTTTTAAAGCAAATAGCAAACTTCAGAACCTAAGCCCGCAATTCTTTACAAGTTAAACAAAATAATCTAGGATTTTTCATTTTGCCATGCTTGTTTTTGTCCTCCAGCATCAAATAGAACTAGAAATAGTTTTCTTATTTCACACTACAGTAATTGGAAACAAAGTATTTTCATTTAAGAAATTATTATTATTGTTATTGTTATAATTACCATTAGTAATAGTAGTATTTTATTAGTATTGTTATTAGTAGTATAAGTAGTAGCACCACCAGCAAAGGTAGTAGTAGTATTGTTATTGGTGTGATGTAGGAACATGAAAATTTCATGTTCTCAGTTCTCTTCAAACAAACAAACAAAAATCTTTCCACAACCAATGAACTAGAACAAGCATGTTCTGGAAATTAAATCGTGCTGTTGCAAGTTTAGAATTAATACAGTTCCCTATATATTACTAAATCCTTCAGTTTCATATTTAGCAAAGTTTGTCTCTATGCCAAATTAAATTGTGGTTTCCCATTATTGGCAGGATATGGCCCATGTTGGTCCAATTGTAGCAGTGCCCCCAATTATGCAATGGGAACTGTAGTTTGTATCCTGGGTTAATTGTACCGAGATTGCATGGTTCAAGTGTTCACAAACAATTTATGGGAAATAGAGATTGAGATTGAGATTTAGTTTATTTGTATGCCGCCCTTCTCCGGGAGGGACTCAGGGCGGCGAACAACTCAAAGGGGGAAAGGGGACATAAAACACAATACACATAATTAAAATACACAAGAATCACACAACCATACAAGTCGAGAGGGGAGGGGAACTCATCAACCCCAGGCCTGCCGGCACAGCCAGGTTTTGACGGCTTTCCGGAAGGCCTGGAGAGAGGTGAGGGTCCGAATCCCTGCAGGGAGTTCATTCCAAAGGGCCGGAGCTGCTACAGAGAAGGCCCTCCCCGGGGTGGTAGCCAGGTGGCATTGGCTGGTGGAGGGAACCCGGAGGAGGCCGACCCTGTGTGATCTAACGGGTCTTTGGGAGGTAATTGGCAGCAGGCGGTCTCTCAAGTACCCAGGTCAAAGTAGAGCAAAGTATACTGGATGTCGTTCTTGAATTTCCCTCCACAGAGCAATAATAAACAATTTTATTCATAGAGGCGGTCTGTGAGACCAAGGCTTTTGAGACACGTCAATGTCATCACTATACAATTAACCAAAACTGTATTTGTTCAACAATGGAAAAGGCACATGACTGCTGTCCTCTACCTATAGAAAGGAATGGTAAGGAAGACACTAGCATGCTTGTTCCTGTAACAGTCCGAGGGCATTCCCACCTAAGTGGCTTAACATACTTTTATGCAATATGGGGTTGCAGCCAAAATTATGCCAGCATAATTTGCTCTGTTCCAATAACCGATCTTTGTTCTGCCTCAGAAAACATCCTGTTAACAGATGGTGTTCACCGTTTACCGGGGTCACTTAAGGTTCCTTGATTGAAAAACAACCAGTATTCATGTCCAAATCTGGACTGGGATTTGTGGATAAGGAAAGTTTTAACAGATGTGGGTTTATCAAGCAGCTCCAACCCCCCTCTATGGATCACCTGAAGTTCCTGACACATGAAGGGAGAATGGAAGTGTATACCTGACAAATCACACATTTGCTTTATCAGTTTCCATCTCTGTCCCTTCTTGTGTATAAATAGGACCAAATAACTGTTCTCCAAAATATTATCCTTCCCAATTCTAGTGCAGAATCAACAGCACGATTTTGAGTGGAAAGGGCCACGTCTCTGCTTTCCACCTTATTTTCAGATGTTTTCAAAAATTTAATTCTAAAATCAGAATTGAATATTCAATTCAATGTTTTCCCCAATAATAATAAGAAAACAACATTTTCAAATGTGACACATCCATTCATAAGCGTATAGGAAGAGCAAGGCCCCTTTCTTATTTTTCTGTAATTAGAGCTATCATTAATTTACCTACAATCAGCCTATTTTCCAATGCACATAAAAATTAAATTGCCATTGTTTTCCCCAGGCTGGCCAATTTTGCAATCTTCTACAAGCTGAACAAAAATTTCTGAGTAGGGAACTTTTCATAAACAAAGTTGAATACCAAGGGGCTGAGCATCGAATACAAATCCCTAAATAATCAGGTTTCCAAATCATACAAAATTCTTTCATAAGACAGGCTTGCAACAGAGTAATGTTGCCTTTCAACCTGGTGTGATTATAAATAACAGCTTCCAAGAATACTTACAAGCAGAGTTGATATTCTATTGGTTTCAACCGGTTCGCCCGAACCTGTAGCAGGAATCACAGGTGGCCGCGCCTACCCACGCCAGCTCTACAGCATCCCATTTAGGCTCTTTTTTAAAGCAAAAAGCGCATGCGTGGAAGCTTTAGCGCATGTGCAGAGGAATGTGCATGCGCTCACATTTTTGAACTGGTAGGGAAGGTATGTAAATGCTACCCCTGCTTACAAGCTATTTAATTGTGGGAAACAGAAGAACAGGAGAGGTCTTCTATGAAAACCTTTTTACTAACAATCTCTCCATATATTTTCTCCCAACTCTGTGCTCCTCTGCAAATTGAACTTTAATATGGTTGGATAGTTTACCCAAAAGGAGGAACTTCCATATTTTTCTACTTTAGCAATAGCAATAGCAGTTAAACTTAAATACTGCTTTATAGGGCTTTCAGCCCTCTCTAAGCGGTTTACAGAGTCAGCATATTGCCCCCAATAACAATCCGGGTCCTCATTTTACCCACCTCGGAAGGCTGGAAGGCTGAGTCAACCCTGAGCCAGTGAGATTTGAACAGCCGAACTGCAGAACTGCAGTCAGCTGAAGTAGCCTGCAGTGCTGCATTTAACCACTGCGCCACCTCGGCTCTTTAATAGGCAGAGCTGAGAACACTGTCCTGTGAATACAGGTGAAGAACATATGTGAAGCATTTATACTAAAAATGAACCGAACAAAATCCAGGCTACACTACCAAACCCCTACAAACACACATAGAGGAACATACACATGATTTTAAAAAATACATTATTTATAGTTATCCTTTTTCATAAACAGGTATGCACCGCGGCTAAACTAATATGATTCTAGACATGCAGGTGTTGCATATGATGCTTTAATGAAATTCGTTCAACTTTCTCCTGTTCCTTGACTATAAGGGCTTGTCAGGCCTTGATGCAATTTTGACATTCAGAATCTCCCAGGGCCAAAATGTTGTGAAATACTTCGGCTTTAGACAGTCTTTGACATAAAATGTGAAGGATATTATAAACTGAGAAAAAAGACAAGAAAACTCTGGAACAAACCATTGAAATTTAACTATAGAGAAGACAGGGTTCAGCCACCTAAAATATAAATATAATAGGGCAAGCAAGGGAGACAGGAAGGTTGAAGTGCTTGAGCAATAAGATATATATTTTTAAACAAAATAGTCCTAGAATAGAACCCTAAACAGTGACTCAAGTAACAATCAAGAGACCAGAACTGTTGAAATGTAGTTCATAGAATATTACATAAAATGTTGTAAGCCAAGTCAAGGCAACTTCAAGGAAAGACAACAACATCAAATTTTATTAGATCACAGCTACCATGTTGATGCTGTTGGCCTATAGGCTGAACTTATACAAAACAGATTGTCCTGCAAAGAATGAGTAGGTATATTATTATTATTAATATTATGAAAAATAGAAAATTTGAGTATTTGGGACACAGGCCATGCAATGAGGAATATCAACTACTTTATTAACTATAAGGAAAATACTCAAAAGGAAGAGCAACACCAACAGACAGTGTACATCCCAGCTGAAAATTCTATATACCTGTCAAAAACACAGCATCCTTGTTGTTTAAAGTAACGTCAAAACAAAAGGTAGTACTGATGGTTCGCTAATCGCTTCTAGGAGAAAACACTAAAGAAGAAGAAAAAAGGCCTAAAATAGGAATCTGGGAATGAAAAGATTCAGATATGAATCCTCGCTCATACTAGCAATAGCAATAGCAGTTAGACTTATCTACCGCTTCATAGGGCTTTCAGCCCTCTCTAAGCGGTTTACAGAGTCAGCATATCGCCCCCACAGTCTGGGTCCTCATTTCACCCACCTCGGAAGGATGGAAGGCTGAGTCAACCTTGAGCCGGTGAGATTAGAACCGCTGAACTGCAGATAACAGTCAGCTGAAGTGGCCTGCAGTACTGCACCCTAACCACTGTGCCATATATATGGAGCAGAAGTCTATTCAACTTATATAAAATAGCAATAGCAATGGCACTTAGACTTGTAAACCATTTCATAGTGCTTTACAGCCCTCTCTAAGTGGTTTATAGAATCAGCCTCTTGCCCCCAACAATCTGGGTCCTCATTTTACTGACCTTGGAAGGATGGAAGGCTGAGTCAACCTTGAGCTGGTGAGATTAGAACTGCTGAACTGCAGATCACAGTCAGCTGAAGTGGCCTGCAGTACTGCACCCTAACCACTGCGCCACCTCGGCTCTCTCTCTCAAAAGGGGGTTAAACACGGATGTATTTCCTCACATTCCATTTTTAATATCTATGCTGTGGTGAGATGTTTGAACAATTTGAACTTCCACCCCCAAAACTAGGGGATTGCAGCATTGTTGATCTATAAATTAGGTCCAACCCCCAGCCAAGCCGAATGTATGTTGTGTTTTTTAAACTGTTTTTCGTTTCTCTCCCCTATTTTGCTATTTTTATTTTATCTCGTATTTGTAAGCCGCCCGGAGTCCTTTGGGATTGGGCGGCATATAAGCTCATTAAATTACGAATTAAATTATGAATTTGCCCTGCTGTTTTATGTAGATGACATTGTAGTTCTTTCCACAACACCAATAGACTTTAAAAAAAATCTCTGAGAATTTTGGGCCAAGACTATAACAATGATAATGTGGAAATATCAAAAAAATCAAGATTAAGGCTTTTGCCAAGAGGCTGAAACTCCATTTATGGAGCATTAACGGTTATAAAATAGAACAAGTGAATAGCTTTAAGTATTTATGAGTAGCCATGCATGCCACTAGCTGGAGGAAAGCCCACTGTGAATATGCTGCTGTTAGTAGACAAAGATCTCAATACCATTCTCAATTTTTTCCCAATCCCGGGAAGGATATTATGTTCCAGACACACTTAAACTCTTTCAGACTAAGCTAATAGTCCAAATGTTCTGTGGGACTCTGGTTGGCCCCTGCAGCTTCGTGTTTCACTTCCTAGTAAAGATAGTGCAGTCTAAATTTATCATAGCAGTTCTCCAGATACCTTTCTGGAGAGAGAGAGGGGGGGGGAAGAGGGAGAGAGAGAGAGAGAGAGAGAGAGAGAGAGAGGGAGGGAGGGAGGGAGGGAGGGAGGGAGAGAGAGAGAGAGAGAGAGAGAATGAGAGGGAAGGGAGGAAAGGAAGGAGAGAAAGAGATTGGGAGCAATTGGGATGTGAATTTAAATTTAACTATTTAAATAGTCAATGTGAATGGTAAGAATTCCTGGATTAATGAAATGCTAGAAATGTCATGTTGCAAAGATGCCAGACCATCGCATTCCCAAACAGATCCTCTATGGTCTATGGTGAGCTGTCTCAAGGAAAGCAATCACACAGGGGACAAAGGAAACAATACAAAGACACGTTGAAAGCCTCCTTCAAGTCCCTGGGAAACCCAGGCACAAGATCGTTCAACATGGCGCACGCTGATCCAGAAATCTGAGGACCGAAGGATAACCGTAGCAGAAGAGAAGCAAGCACTCTGCGAAGCCAGAGCTGCAAATGCTTCAACAATGGTGCCCACACATGTCTGCCCGGCATGTGGCAGAATATTTCATGCTCATATAGGTGGTACCAACCACCTGCGGACACATTGGGGACAGCCCACAACCTGTTAGATGTCAAGGTCCTCTTTGAACACAACGGACGAACATCATCACATCTGCTTTTAAATATTTAATTCATCTGTTAAAGCATTGGACAGTGGTGTCCATATTTATGGAACCTGATTTTAGGAATCACACTAGTGACAGGAAAGAAAATATGGGATTGACTGGCCAATAAGCACTACAGAGAAGAGATTACCAACATAACAACCCTCTTGCCAGCTCTCAGATTTTTGAGTATAGTTCCATCCTTACAAAGTGCTTTAAACTTCAGTAATGCTAGAGCAGTGTTTCTCAACCTTGGCAACTTGAAGATGTCCGGACTTCAACTCCCAGAATTTACCAGCCAGCATTCGCTGGCTGGGGAATTCTAGGAGTTGAAGTCCGGACATCTTCAAGTTGCCAAGGTTGAGAAACACTGTGCTAGAGTATCTATAAATTTAAAAAAAATTATCTGAGCATTAATTGCAGATGAGAAAAAAATATTTTGAGGATGAAAAGATCTGTGGGATAGGGATAGTGTTGTGGCTATGAATTTTGTCAGAATAGTTGTGACAGAAGTGATTCATGAAGTGCCTGTACCTTAGCATGGACCAGTGATAGATTGGAGTGCCTCCTTGCTGCCCAAAGGAATCCCAGATTGAATAGATTTCAGATTTGGTGATTTGTGGTGGAAAGGAATTTGAATATCCATTACCTTGTGAAGGCTGGATTAATATAAGATAAACTAACCTTCAATTGGGTTTATTGGGATTATAAGAAGCTTTGGAAGAGATTCAGGTTGCTTCCACCAGTGTTTCTGCCCAATGTTGAACTAAATGATTCTGCTACTTGGTATCTGAAATAAGGAATTTCTTCAGCAACACACAATTGTCTTCACACTGTTTCAAGCATTCAGTTTTATGGTATACGGTCCAATCACAGAAGCTGAAGCAGAAAGTTAGATGGTAAGAACACAGTTGGAGGAAGACTCAGAGCAAATATAAAGTATGGTACATCTGAAATCTTATGCTATGGTGGTATCTTCAGGGAAGAAATATCTATTTCTGTGCATATTCTATCAGACCCATAACCTGCTGACATATTTTGGGAGCTAACTCATACCTCAACCTATTCCTTCCAGAGTTCTACAGCAGAAAGTGTGTTGCAATCAATTTCTTTGCAGAAAACAGTCCACATTGAGGGTAGTTTATGCCACATTTTGTGCAAAGTCAACTACAGAGATCCTTTTGTATCACTAGACTGGATTTTCCTTAATGTATGACACCTTCAGATGTGGATAGATTATTTAAAGTATTCTGTTTTATCATTTGTCCCATAGATCTCTGTCCAACTTAGATTGCAACTTCTAGCAACACTTGAATCAATTTGATAAATGTCTCTCTGAGGAAGAGCAAGATTTCTCCTGATTTAAAGGAGGCAATTCTTAGAATTTTATTTAAAAAGCTTACCCTAAAGACCCGAGATGGGGAGTTTTGTGCTAATATTTTACACCTCAAAGTTGAGATAAGTGATTGAGAGAATAGTGGCTTTTCAATTGCAGACGTACCTAGGCAAAGATTAGCTAGTTCAATTTCAAACTGGTTTCTTGGTGGGCATCTGTTAAGTTTGTCATGATTAGCCTGACACTGTAAATACAAGAAATTTAACTGGTTGTAAGTGCAAGGATCAGTCCTAAGTCACTTTTTTAGTGCTAATATAACTTCAAAGGAGTTATAGGGAGGAGTAGAGGGAAAGAAGAAAGAGGGGTAGAGAGGGTGGGAGAGAGGATTGGAGGGAGGGTGAGAAGGAAGGGAGGGAGTGTATTGGGAGAGAGGTGTGGTAGAGGGGGAGGGGAAGTAGGGTAGAGGGGAATGATGGTGGGAAGATGGAAAGTTGGAGGGGGGGCGAAAGAAAGGGTGTATGGAGGGTCGAAGAGGTACATTGGGTTTCTATTTTGGGGGGTATTATTGACAAGAGGAATGGCTGTGTTTATTGTTTAATGTTATATGGCCTCGGTTCTGTACAGTATATGTGTGACTGTAAGAAAAAGAAAATGGAAAATAAAAACTATCTATGAAGAAAGGAGTGGATCAGTGGCTAAGACTTTGAGCTTGTCAATCAGAAAGATCGGCAGTTCGAATCCCTAGCACTGCGTAACGGAGTGAGCTCCTGTTACTTGTCCCAGCTTCTGCCAACCTAGCAGTTTGAAAGCACGTAAAAAATGCAAGTAGAAAAATAGGAACCACTTTTAGTGGGAAGGTAACAGCGTTCCGTGTGCTTTTGGCATTTAGTTATGCCGGCCACATGACCACAGAGATGTCTCCGGACAGCGCTGGCTCTTCGGCTTTGAAACGGAGATGAGCACCGCCCCCCAGATAGTGAACGACTGGCACATATGTGCAAGGGGAACCTTTACCTTTATAACTTCAAATGGTCATGGAATGAATGGGCTATCAAGGACTATCAGTAGATTGTAAGAGAAGAGACAGTTTATTTGAAGGAACAGCTTTTCTTCTCAAATAAGTCTTACGATAAGCATCACAGACTCCTAAATACATCCCATTATCTAGAGGGGTTATAATGGTGAGCACTTGAGATGGAAACTTTTGGGGTCCAACTTCTTGATCATGAAAACTGAAGCAAATCCCCAAGGTGGACAGGAAGAACTGTTTTGTCTTGAGAGACCGCCTGCTGCCAATCACCTCCACTAGACCGATTAGATCCCACAGATTAGGCCTCCTCCGAATCCCATCCGCCGGCCAGTGTCGACTGGCGACTACCCGGAGGAGAGCCTTCTCTGTGGCTGCTCCGACCCTTTGGAACGAACTCCCCGTGGAGATTCAAACCCTCACCACCCTCCAGGACTTCCTCAAAGCCGTTAAAACCTGGCTGTTCCCACAGACCTGGGGCTAAAGAGCTGTTGCCCCCGTCTCGAATGGTATGACTGTTGTGTGTTTTAAATTATGTATTGTTATGTGTCGTTTTTTATTTTTTGTCTGTACCCCCCCCCCCTTCCCAGATTTGATTTGTCAGCCACCCTGAGTCCCCTTCGGGGGGAAAGGGCAGCATATAAATATAATAAATGAATGAATGAATGATTGTCTTGTTGAGCTTTATTGGTTTTAGTGTATTATGTTCTTGAGTTTATAGATTTATGATGTCATCTTCTTTATAATGTGTGCATGTATCTCTGTGGTGTGTGTGTGTGTGGGTGTGGGTGTGTGTGTGTGTAATGCTATTTATCACCTCACTACTTGGTGATCAAGGAACTCAATCAAATGAATATTTCTGTAAACCTCAAAATACTCAGAACATTCTTTACACAGTTAAAACAACTGCTCTTATGCAATTAGAATTTAGACAGCCCTAAATGAGCAGTTTAATATGGCATTTGAGCCTACATATAATTGTGGCCGCAAGAATAACTTATGCACAATTTTGGAAATCCACTACCATACCAATTGGAAGAGGCTATAATTAAAAAGATCTATGAATGTGCAGAAATGGACAGAATGACGGGTTGGCTGAGGGACAAAGGAGAGACGGAACATTACCTTAGCTGGAACCTATATGTGGGCGACAAGGAGAACAGCAGGGACTTAAAACGGGGAAAGTTAAAAGTGAACATCGGTATTGTAATAGATCCCTGAATTTTGTAATGAGAAGATGTGGCTTAGAGACCTAACAATGAGGAAGGAAAGAAAAAAGTTGGCCTGTAAATGACTGTCACCGCGGGGGGGGGGGGAGGGGAGGGGGGTTGTATGTTTAAAATTGTATTCGTATTTGTATGTTTTACTCTTAAAAAAATGTATAACTAATAAAGATTACTTTAAAAAAAAAAGAATTTAGACAGCCCTTTTTCATATCTGACAAATATTTGGAGACCAGCTGCCCATCAGCTTCAGGTTTTGTTTTTAAAGTGCACTGATATGACATTTTTCTCACAAAGGTGTCAGCAAAATCCATTAAAACCCTATATATATATTAAGGTTCTCTTCTGCAGCTGCCATTAATTAGAAAGCTGCAAGTTTCCAGCAAAATAAATCTTATCTTTTCATCGTTTGGCCAAGGTGCTATCAACACTGTCCTCAATGAGTAGACTAATATACACACCCATCTTTTTCAGTGGTCAATTACTGCCATCTTCCTGTATCACTCAAGTGCCAAGGAAAAATTTATTCCACTAAAATTACTTGTCACGCTTCAGCTGCAGTTTGTGCAAACTGCTGAAGAGTAGAGCAGGATAACAAATGCAGTTTCTGTCTACAATGCAAGCATCCATGTTTAGATTCAAAGAAAGTAACTTCAAAGCAAATTGACCTACTCTGCAGTTCTGTTTTCAGTAACCTTAAAAGTGGTATATACTATAAGCTCCTTTCTGTGAAAAGCACCTCCACAAATGCAAATAATACATTAAAATTGTTTAAAATGCCATCCATACAATAATGTAAAAATAAGACACGAAAATGCAGCAGTACCAGCATGAAACCTAAAATACTAAGATGAATAGAAATGTTCTTAGCATATATAACTAAAGTATTATCCTTCTTATGTATTATGAAGCTTTGGGGTAACTTTACCTAAAACCTACATCCAATCTGCAATATTTTCACTAGCCTACTAACTCACATAAAGAAGCAAAGTTGCTTTCAAGCACATATTCTGCCCTGTGACTTATCAAACACTATTATATCGCAGTAGGAAGGAAGTGATTTAATATTACTGTATTACTGATTACTGTAACGCGCTCTACATGGGGCTGCCCTTGAAGAGTGTTCGAAGACTTCAGTTAGTCCAGAACGCAGCCACGCGAGCGATTGTGGGTGCTCCCAGGTACAACCACGTTACACCTATCCTCAGTGAGCTGCACTGGCTACCCATTAGTCTCCGGACCCGCTTCAAGGTGCTGGTCGTTACCTATAAAGCCCTACATGGCATCGGACCTGGGTACCTGAGAGACCGCCTCCTGCCGATTACCTCCCATAGATTGATTAGATCTCACAGGTTAGGTCTCCTCCGGATTCCATCTGCCAGCCAATGTCGGCTGGCGGGCCCCCGGGGGAGGGCCTTCTCTGTTGCAGCTCCAGCCCTCTGGAATGACCTCCCCGTGGAGATCCGGACCCTTATTACCCTCCCGGCCTTCCGCAAAGCCACCAAGTCCTGGCTGCTCCAGCAGGCCGGGGGGCTTGTGAAACAGCCAGCCCCACGGAAACTGTGAATGTTACGTTTTTTTAAAGTGTTCTCTTTGTCTATTTATCCCCCTTCCCTTGTCTATTGTGAGCCGCCCAGAGTCCTCCGGGAGTGGGCGGCATACAAGACAAATAAACTAAACTAACTAAACTAAACTAATATTGTTCTCTTTCATACTTTCCCTCAATTTCCCTGTCTAGTCACAGCTCTGAAATTCCCTTAAAGTTAGAGTTAGAGCTTATCAGAGTTTGTTGCAAAAATCAAATCCTGAAAGTACACACAGATAACTGATTCAGCTGGATTCATTAACTTCTTTATATGCATAAGAACAGATGAATAAGCGTACAATACCAACAAGTGGTTCTTCCAAGTAAACACAAGGCAGGAGTTACAGGCAAACACAAGCAGTTAGCAATAGCAATAGCAGTTAGACTTATATACCGCTTCATAGGGCTTTCAGCCCTCTCTAAGCAGTTTACAGAGTCAGCATATCACCCCCACAGTCTGGGTCTGGTCCGAGGTGGGTGAAATGAGTTTCACCCACCTCGGAAGGATGGAAGGCTGAGTCAACCTTGAGCCGGTGAGATTTGAACCGCTGAACTGCAGATAACCACTGCGCCATCTTGGTTTCATCTCAGGAGATAAGCCCAGACAGACTGCTAGTTTACTTCTCCAAGCAGCAGACTGCTTAAGTTTCTGTTTCAATTCTCTGCACAGACTCAGATCTGCTTAAGCTCCCATTGGCTGACTTAGTTCCTATGCCTATTCATTGGCTGATCTTGTTCCCATGTCTCTGCCAGCCCTGAATTTTTTAACAGAGCTAGCTCCAAACCCAGATATGATCAGCTGTATACTGCCGTCTGTCGAAATCACAATTATTATTAATTTCAACCAAATATATTGATCTAAGAACATATACAGAAGATAGATATTTAGACAGATAGTTTACATAAAATGTATATATTGGAAATATAATGGATTAAGTCATTCTATACGTATACATATTTTATGCATGCATCAGAGACCACAGTGAAAGAGAGGCTAGCATTGATGCTCACATCACAATTATATTATTTGTGCCTGGGGGAAAAAATTGGGAAATTCTTAAATTGGGATGAGCTTCCATATCTGAAACAATTTTCATTTGAAGTTTATCAGGTGAGTTACTCTAAACTCATTTCCATGATGTATTTAGTTTTAATTTCTGCTACAAAGGTATTTTTACAGACTTGATCAAGATGCTTGGCATACGTCATTCATCACTAAAATGATGTATGAAAAGCGTAGAAAGCAAGTCTTAAGATGTGTTGCTACTTGAAATAATTCAATAGCAGATGGTGATTTTGTTTAGCATTTCTGACGCTGAGAACCTTTGAAAGGAAGAGAAAATTTAACTAGTGTAATTAGCATGTTACTGACAGAAACTATTCATTATCAAAACCAGGGAGAGTTGCAAGGGACAACACTAACAGTGATAAAACAAAACCTTAGCAATCAATATATTTTGACAGGGGAAAAAAATCCACATTCCCAGTATTTTTTTTAAAAAAAATCTCCAAAATATTTAATAAAGCAAGTATTTAGACAACCGAATCTTCAGGCATAGTGGCTGGCAAAATATAGGCTTGAGGACAATGCCAGGGTCGCCATTCAAGTTCATTCAATGGGTTCATTCCATTGATATGTTAGGGAATGGGGGGGACAGAGAGGAGACTACTTGGAGAGGAGAAACCAGCTTTGAAGCGTAGGAAGTTAAAACTCATCCCTCTACTAGAAAATGAAATATTTTGGGAAATATTAAAAGGGTAGAATATTTCCTCTAAAAGGGAGGCAGAAACTCAGCTCCCCCCCCCTTTGTCAATGAGCCATTAAGGCCTGGGCCAAGCTATTCTATATAACAAAGGTAGGCTTGGCATTCTACCCATCTCACCACATGACACCTGGGAGGATTGCATCAGCCAGCAGGTCAAACAAGCTTGGGTCTCAGCACAGCCTACATAGTTGCCCCTGCACTGCCCCCTGGGAGTCTCACCACCAATCAGAATGCATTTCTTACACAGGAACAGGAAGCTAAATAATAATAATAATAATAATCATCATCATCATCATCATTATCATCATCATCACATACTCAGCTGCTGTAAAAAAAAATTGCGCAGACTGATTATAAATTGCGGCACAATTCAGTAGCACAAATGATCCATTGGAATTTGTGCAAAAATTATAAAACAGCAATAAACTGGTGGGAACATCAGCCTATCAGCCTGAAAAAGTCACCGAAAATCAGATGGTCAAGATCTTGTGGGATTTCCGTATACAAACGGACAAAATACTGGCGCATAATACACCAGACATCACACTGGTTGAGAAAAATAAGGTCACAATCATAGACATCGCAATACCAGGTGATAGCAGGGTCGCCGAGAAGGAACATGAAAAAATCGCAAGATACCAGGACTTAAAAATCGAAATTCAACGACTATGGCACAAACCAGCAGTGGTAATTCCAGTGGTAATTGGCACACTGGGTGCTATTCCAAAAGCACTGGAATTACATTTAAAACAGTTAAAAATTGACAAAATCACCATCAGTCAAATGCAAAAAGCCGCACTGCTTGGATCTGCACGCATATTACGAAAATACGTTACGACGTCCTAGGCCCCTGGGTGGGGCCCGACTAGTAACCAATGCCAAATCCGGCGAAACAACTGGCCGCTGTGATACAATTGTATAATAATAATAATAATAATAATAATAATAACAACAACAACAACAACAACAACAACAACTCCGCCGTTGCCGGTCCCAAGCCCGGATGAGAAAGGAGGAAGGTTGGGAACAGGTTGGCATCTGGTCCCGTAAAAAAAACCCCGCCAACCCATACAATATGGTGGAAAAAACGAATAAGAATTCCATACCGCATCGGTCGTTGCGCGGGTTAACAAGGGCCGCGGCGGATGTTGGGGTCCCTGGACATCCGTCGACAAGTGGGCTACAAGTGGACCAGCCAACAAAACAACAAAAATATAGTGCAGATGAAAACCGTGCCATAATGGCCTGTTACTACAACTCAGAGCCAGAAAAAAGAGGATATTTAAAGCGAATGTATGAATTATGGAAACAACAATATCCAGATTCAAATGTTAGTGAACAACGACTAACAGATCAAAGGCGATTTATTATACGGAATAAAGTGTTTAGTGAAGTTGAACATGAGGAAATTCAGGCAAATTGCAAAACCCAAAAAACAATATCACAAGCGGAAATAACTGATATTCAAGACACAACTAAAGACACTATAGTAGAACTCCCAGAAGAAGCTCTCAGGGAGGAAATAACATCACCACCACTAGAACCAGTTATCATTGAACCAACTGATGAACTAACTCAAAAACAAAAAGAATTGAAGGATAAGATCATGGAACATTTTCTGCTTAATGAGGAAAGGCAACGTTTACCATCACTAAAAACTGTGCCTAAGAAAATTTTGGCCCCTATCATGAAAATGGTTAATGCAGTGTTTTCAACAATTGAACCGGGATCCATCTTGGAAACAAACCAGTTAATGTACAGCGCAGCTGTAATAGTCACTAATGAACTAGGCATTAAAATTAAAGTACCTAGTCACACAACAGAAAAAGCACCAAAGCCAAAGTGGAAATCCGTTTAGAACAAAAAATCAAAAAATTAAGGGCAGATGCTAGTAACTTAAAGAACATGCATGAGCAACGACTTAAAAACAACAAAATCATAGATCGGCTAATCAGAAGATATAGATTGGATACAAGAAACATCAATGAAGCTGTAGAGATTGTAAAACAGCAGATAACAGCAACAGCTAGAAAAATTGAAAGATATGAGGCACGAATCATCCAATATAAACAAAATCAGCAATTTCGATCAGACCAACGGCGTTTTTATCAAAGTCTTAATGTGAATGGTGACACCAAAAGTGAAAAACCAGAAAAGCAGGCCACAGTTGAATTCTGGAAAGAATTGTGGGAAAATGCAAAGGACTACAACAAGGAAGCAAAGTGGATACATGACTTTGAGAAAAGCATTGGCAACAAACAAATGCAAGTATTAGAAATAACAACTGAGATGATCAAAAATCGAGTTAAAAGGTAAAGAATTGGACATCACCTGGAAAGGACCAATTACATGGTTTCTGGCTCAATATCTGACCAGTTTACATGCAATATTGGCCAGGCAACTGAATGAAATTTTACAAAAGGGCCAAATTGATGAATGGTTGACAACTGGAAAAACATACTTGATTCAGAAAGATCCAACTAAAGGAACAACACCTGAAAACTATAGACCAATAACATGCTTACCAACAACCTTCAAATTACTCACAGGCATTATTGCAGATAACATGATGGATTATTTGGAAACAAACAACATCTTGCCAGTAGAGCAAAAAGGCAACAAAAGAAGGAGCAGGGGCACAAAAGATCAGCTTCTAATTGATAAAATGATATTAGAAAATTGTAAGAACAGAAAAACGAACTTGAATATGGTCTGGATTGATTACAAAAAGGCATTTGACTCACTGCCACATAGTTGGATCATAAAATGCTTAGAAACAACTGGCATTAGCAAAAATATTACATCCTTTACTGAAAAGGCAATGAAACAATGGAGAACTGAGTGGCAGTAGGGAATGAGAGCTACGGAATGGTTAATATCAAGCGAGGAATTTTCCAGGGTGATTCACTTTCACCTCTTCTCTTCATCATCGCAATGATCCCACTATCAGTAATCTTAAAAAAAATGAAATTAGGCTACCAAACAGCCAAAAAAGCTGAAAAAATTTCGCATTTACTATATATGGATGATTTGAAACTCTATGGAAAGTCAGAAATAGAAATCCAATCATTGACAAATACAGTCCGAGTATTCAGCACCGATATTTCAATGCAGTTTGGCATGGAAAAATGCGCCACTGTATCCATAAAAAGGGGCAAAATCACTGCATCTGAGGGAATTGAAATGCCCAATGGCCAACTAATTAAATGCAAAGAAAATGAAGCCTACAAATACTTAGGCATTCTGCAGTTGGATAACATCAAGCATGGAGAAGTAAAAACTATTGTCAGGCGAGAGTACACCAACAGAGTTAGGAAAATTTTGAAATCTAAATTGAATGGTGGAAATACAATCAAGGCCATAAATACCTGGGCAATACCAGTTATAAGATACACAGCTGGCATAGTTAACTGGACACAAGCTGATTTGGACCTTTTGGACCGAAAAACCAGGAAACTAATGACAATGCACTACAGTTTACATCCACGTGGTGATACTGATAGACTATATCTGCCCCGAAAATCAGGTGGCAGAGGATTATTACAAGTGAAGCAAACAGTTGAAGAAGAAAAACATGCACTGGCTGATTATTTAAAAGACACTCAAGAACATCTATTAATCGAAGTAAAGAACAAAAATCTACTGAAGGCCAACAGACAAACAAGAATACAGAAAAGATGTGATAAAATCAAGAATGGAGAGTTGGCAGAACAAAGCACTGCATGGTCAATTTCTGGAAAAAATAAAGATAAAGTGGACAGTGAACAAACTTGGTTATGGTTAAAAACAGGTACATTAAAGAAAGAAACAGAGTCACTAATCCTGGCTGCGCAAGAACAAGCTATCCGCACAAATGCCATTAAGGCCAAAATCGAAAAATCCTCTGATGATGCCAAATGCAGACTTTGCAAAGAAGCTGATGAAACTGTTGATCACATACTCAGCTGCTGTAAAAAAATCGCGCAGACTGATTATAAATTGCGGCACAATTCAGTAGCACAAATGATCCATTGGAATTTGTGCAAAAATTATTATATTAAAACAGCAACAAACTGGTGGGAACATCAGCCTGAAAAAGTCACCGAAAATCAGATGGTCAAGATCTTGTGGGATTTCCGTATACAAACCGACAAAATACTGGCGCATAATACACCAGACATCACACTGGTTGAGAAAAATAAGGTCACAATCATAGACATCGCAATACCAGGTGATAGCAGGGTCGCCGAGAAGGAACATGAAAAAATCGCAAGATACCAGGAGTTAAAAATCGAAATTCAACGACTATGGCACAAACCAGCAGTGGTAATTCCAGTGGTAATTGGCACACTGGGTGCTATTCCAAAAGCACTGGAATTACATTTAAAAATTGACAAAATCACCATCAGTCAAATGCAAAAAGCCGCACTGCTTGGATCTGCACGCATATTACGAAAATACATTACGACGTCCTAGGCCCCTGGGTGGGGCCCGACTAGTAACCAATGCCAAATCCGGTGAAACAACTGGCCGCTGTGATACAATTGTATAATAGCAGCACATCACCTATATTAAGTTAATATATTATTAATGTATTGTCTCCATTTTAATATTCTTTTGTAAACTCCTGGTAATACATGCAGATTATGACCTGCTCTATATGACAAAAATACATAAACAAATAAATGAAAATCTCTGTGGCAATCATACCAATTTGTACAGAACTGTGTTACATCTCTGCTGACTGTTTCTACTGTCCAGTTTTTCAAGGCATTGCTTGATGGATTATAAATCTACCAGAGTATTTTAACAATCACTGTTGTAACGCACAAAAAGCCTGCGTGCAATTGATTATATTGGGATGAGAAACCCCCAGGAAGTATTGGGTTTTCAGACTGTAAAACTAAAGAGGAAAAACATTCAAAGAAAGGAATGCAAAACCCATCTGTATTCTTGCCAAAGAAAATAGCAGACATATCCATCAACTTGGCAGAATTGAGAACAACTCAAGGGATGCAGAATCTTTACTTTGCAATAAGGCATTTGTAAAGAGAAAGTGGGGTTTCTTTTTTGTGGCCCTAAATAAAATATGATGTAATGGCAGGTATCAAATCTAAGATTGCAACCTCTTCTTAGATTCCAGTTTGCTCTTTCTCCACCTGCCTTTCAAGGGATGGCAAGATTCTTCTGTATTAGAATGGGAGGGAATGTAAGAGTAGGAAAGAGCGGAGGAATGGGAAGAAGAGGGGAAGGGTAAAGGGGAGGAAGGGGAAGGAGAGAAGGGAAAGGAGAGGAGGAAGGAAGGAAGGAGAGAAGAAAGAGAAGAAAGGGGGGCAGGAAGGCGGGAGGGAAGGAGGGAGGGAAGCAAGGAGGGAAGGAAGGAGGGAAGGAAGGAGAGAAGGAGAGAAGAAAGGAGGGAAGGAAGGAGGGAAGGAAGGAGAGAAGGAAGGGGGGAAGGAAGGAGGAAAGGAAGGGGAAAGGAAGGAGAGAAGGAGAGAAGAAAGGAGGGAAGGAAGGAAGGAGGGAAGGAAGGAGAGAAGGAGAGAAGAAAGGAGGGAAGGAAGGAGGGAAGGAAGGAGAGAAGGAGAGAAGAAAGGAGGGAAGGAAGGAGGGAATGTAGGAGAGAAGGAAGGGGGGAAGGAAGGAGGAAAGGAAGGGGAAAGGAAGGAGAGAAGGAGAGAAGAAAGGAGGGAAGGAAGGAAGGAGGGAAGGAAGGAGCGAAGGAGAGAAGGAGAGAAGAAAGGAGGGAGGGAAGGGGGAAGGAGGGAGGGAAGGAAGGGGAGTAGGAGAGAAGAAACGAGGGAAGGAAAGAGGGAGGGAAGAAGAAGTAGGACCGTTGTAAGATAAGATGGATCTATGGGATGGTAAGAAAGCAATTTTCAAGTATATTGTCAACTGTAGGGAAAAATAGTTATAAATACATATTATTAATAACAGTTATGAGATCATATAATTGTGAATGTATATATGAAATTGATAAAATAAAAAATTGAGAAAAAAAAGATTCCTCTGTATTATCTAGTTGTCTTGTTGCACAGAAAGGGATAGTGATCATGTTGAGAAGATAGCACAGATGGCTCCATTCTTTACTCAACTCCTTCCCTTCACAAATCAACCCTGGGGATGATATCCTCTTGCAGCTTCAAAGCAGTCACATCACCTTAAGGACTCTTGTCCAATTGGAAAACGTTATGCCCTCACAGTCCCACTCTGGAAGCTCATTGGCTACTCATAGAGACACTCCCCTTCAGGTCCTGGTAGCTCCAATCTGTAGTCTAAGAGACTTTTCCTGCCGGAACTGAATCGTCACAGCGGTCAAGAGCTTTGCACGACATGTCAGAAATTGCTAGTTCAAAGCTCAGCAGAAGCATATCATTGCTATTATTGTTTCCTTCCCTTCAACTACCTAGCTCTTCCTGTCCAGCTGGGTTATTGCAAATACTGGAATATAAACACATGGAGGTGAGTGGAAAGATGCATTCCAAAATTGGAAAAACTATAACTATCCCAATATCGTGATTATGGCTCACATTTTTTGGGGGGTATGGTGAAAATATTAACATCATAATGCAAATTACATGTCTGCCCACTATTATAATTAAGATTCATACGACCTTGCATTTATTTTTCCTTGGGGGAAAAAATAAACAAGGCACAAATAGGGCATCTTAAATTGGAATTAAAAATAGAAACTCTTATAATATTCATATTAATATTTTCACTACAGCAACGGTAAAATTGTGGTATCCTCTATTGGAAAATTCTTCTCATAAGCTCCATTGCCATATATGGAAGAAACATTATGTTGTTCTGAGTAATCTTTATTTATTTCAAGGCGGACTGTTTGATTGTTCTGTTAATTTAATAGTTCTACATAAAATATTAGGTTTTGGCAAAACATCTATCTCTCCCAATACTGTTTTTATCCTAGGTGTTAAGAGTTTACTAAGTCATAAAAGGCTTTAAAGATAAAAACAGAAAGGGACAGCTACGTAAGTTTATTTGATTGATTGAGAGATTCCATTTTTACAACCTCCCATCTCAGTCAATTTCTCTAGGCGACTTACAATTCAGAAATTATTTACAATACTAAAAAAGTTTTAAAACAATAAAAACATAGAGAACAGATATAAGTAATAGCCAAGCTACCTGGCCAATTAGCAATAAAGCCATGAAATTGGTCCTATAACTCATTCAGTGCCCCAGGCTCAGGGACATAGCCAAATTTGTAGGCCCTTTCAAAAAGCTGACAGAATTGGAGCCATTCTAATCTCCAAAGGGAGGATGCTCCACAGAGCAGGGATCCCTGAAGAAAAAGCCCATTTTCTACTCCCCACCGCCAACACTCTCTGCTTGACAGAATCTGCAGCATGCCCATTCTGCTAAATTGAGTTGGACAGATAGAGACTCTTGGAAAAAGTGATTGCACAGAGTGCACAGATAACCTAGCCCCAAGCCATGTAGCGCTTTAAAGGTAACCACCAACACCTTGAATTAGACCGAGTGGCTATTGATGTTGCCTCCCAAGGATGGTCCAGACATCCCACCTCTTAGCCTGGGGGGGTGAAGTTATACACCCCTCGGAGAGGGCCCGCAATTTGGGTGTCCTCCTGGATCCACAGCTGACGTTAGAACACCATTTGTCAGCTGTGACCAGGGGGGCCTTTGCCAAGGTTCGCCTGGTGCACCAGTTGCGGCCCTACCTGGACCAGGAGGCACTTCAAATGGTCACTCACGCCCTCGTCACCTCAAGACTGGATTACTGTAACGCGCTCTACATGGGGCTGCCCCTGAAGAGTGTTCGAAGACTGCAGCTGGTCCAGAATGCAGCCACGCGAGCGATAATGGGTGTACCTAGATACACCCATGTTACACCTATCCTCCGCGAGCTGCACTGGCTCCCCATTAGTCTCCGGACCCGCTTCAAGGTGCTAGTCATTACTTTTAAAGCCCTACATGGTATTGGACCTGGCTACCTGAGAGACCGCCTCCTGCCATTCACCTCCCAACGACCAATAAGATCGCACAGGTTGGGCCTCCTCCGGATGCCGTCGACCGGACAATGCCAGCTGGCGGCTCCCCGGGGGAGGGCCTTCTCTGTAGCTGCACCGGCCTTGTGGAATGAGCTACCCGCAGAGATCTGGACCCTTACCACTCTCCCGGCCTTCTGTAAAGCGACCAAGACCTGGCTGTTCCAGCAGGCCTGGGGCTGTTGATTAATATCCAGCCCCACTTGATTGAATGGATGATATATTAATTTTAATAATTGTATTTTTAAATTTTTTATATGTTTTTACATTTGTTGTGAGCCGCCCAGAGTCCCAAGGGAGTGGGCAGCATACAAATCTTATTAAAGTTGAAAGTTGAATTGCAGTCAGAAATACACCGGTAACCAATGCAGCTCATGCAGAAGTGGTGTTACAGGTGCCATGTATCTCGGACCATTTACTACCTGCATTGTGCCCCAGATGAAGTTTTCAAATGATCTTCAGGGGTAGTCCCATGTAGATCATGTTACAGTAGTCTAAACAAGAGGTTACAAGCAGCAGTGTGATTCACATAAGTTTACCACACACTCATGTCACAAACATGCTTTCCACACATGCGTGCGGCCTGCCACACATGCACTTTGCTTGATATGCACAGCATACATGCATGCGCGCGGCATAAAAAACAAGGCTACATAGAATGTTTTGGAGCTGAGACAGGGGGGCACCCACAGTTTGAATCCAGTCCGAACCGGCTGAATACCACCTCTGGTTACAAGAGCATGAGTTATTGTGAGCAGGATCTCCCCGTTCATGGCAGGTCACAACTGACATACCATCTGAAGGTGTGTAGTTTTATATTTTGATTTATTATACATGCAATGACTTATGTAATGAATCAGAATCACTCCTGACCATCCCTATGATGCTCAACATTTCTTCTAGTGATGTCAAAGCAATTTGTGTAGGATTTCTCCCCGCCCCACTTATTATACTGGCATGGTTCAGATTCATGAGTCTTTCCACCTGCTTGTAAACAACTACAAATTGAATAATGTAGCTAATCTCCTAAGATTCAAATGATCCTGCCTTAAAGCTTATAACCTGATCCAGATTTTTCTTTAGTCTTATAAATCACCAACAACATGCACCTCTTCTCAGTAAAGACATAAACATCAGATTAATAATACTTTTCCCAGGAAGAGAACTGCTATCATTCATCTATTCTGCAATTCATCACCCTGCCCAATTCGTCATTTGTCCAGAGTAAATTTAAGCCATAAGACTAATATGCTTGATATTGAATACTGCTAGCCACTGAGTGTCAATAATTCTGAGAACTGCAACAAATAAGCAACATATACAGCCTTTACAATATTTCACAAATCATACTTCGAACACTCACCTATGCTCTTGCTACAGTCAAGGCAGAGGTGGGTTCCTACCAGTTCGTAGAACCGGTTCGTCAAATCTACCGAACCGGTTAGAAGAGGTTCCACCAGTGGACCCGGAAAGCAGGCCACACCTACAGAAGAGGTTCCAAAAGTTTTTGAAACCCACCACTGAGTCAAGGTAAGAGTTTTACACCAATGGTGTATATTATAGCAATAGCAGTTAGACTTAGACTTATATACCGCTTCATAGGGATTTCAGCCCTCTCTAAGCGGTTTCCAGAGTCAGCTAATTGCCCCCAACAACAATCCGGGTCCTCATTTTACCCACCTCGGAAGGATGGAAGGCTGAGTCAACCCTGAGCCGGTGAGATTTGAACAGCCGAACTGCAGAACTGCAGTCAGCTGAAATACCCTGCAGTGCTGCATTTAACCACTGCGCCACCTTGGCTCTATCAATATGTGCATCTTAGTGGCTTTTAGACTGAATGGAAGACCTTAAACCTTTGCATAAGGATTCAGAAACCTATCTCTGCTGTGAACTTCTGATATCATTAACACTATTTCAATTTTTGACTGGGAGCCCCCTTGTTATAAGATGATCAGCTGAAAACATGTTTTCAATAAAACCGAATCACGGATCTCCTTTTGTTGGTGATAAATCAGGGGTGTCAAACTCATGTTGTCACGGCGGCGTCACATGAAATACCGGGACTTTTTTCCCTTTTCGCTAAACCGTTTGTGGGCACGGCCAATGCGGGATTAACTCTTATCAGCACCTATTCTACAAAGGCCATCAGATTAAAAGCATCGATGTTGTGAAAAAACAAAATAGGCTGAACAAAAAAAAAAAAAAAAAAGGCAGAAACTGAAAGCAAAGAAAGAATATAGAAATAGAAAAAATATATGCTGGCAAGCAGGAACAATTAATTAATTAATTAATTCCCTCCCTCCCCGTGGCACGACAAAACCGCGAAGCCCTTATCCGCGGAGATATAAGCGCGTCGCTAAAGCCGCGATGTCATCACCGTGCATCATCACCGCTGCGACAACAGCGCGGCAACAGAAGGGCGCTTTAAAACGGCGCCGCGGCAAAAAGCCGATTTCAATTAAGGTGAGCGTTAGGATTAGGTTTAGGGGTTTGTTTTAGGGTTAGGGTTAGGGTTAGGGTTAGGGTTAGGGTACTGAGTGCTTGGGAATGCGCGGATTTGCCCTCCGCGATTATGTCATCGTGGTAGGGTCGCGTTTTTCCTTAGCGCTTCGAACGGCGCGAATTAGTCTTCGCGCTTATGTCTCCACAGATAAGGGCTTCGCGGATTTGTGGTGGAACCCTCCCTCCCTCCCTGATTTTACCATCCCTGGCACAACCTGTGGAACGCACGCCCAGCAGTTTGTGAATAACATTTACTGTATCTAATATTTATGGTAGCTCTGAATGACGACAGATTTACAGAGCATAGTTCAACCTATGTATCTGCCCTCCATTTCATAGCAATTTCTGCCTCCGAAGCTTCTGGAACTCTTGTACATATTATTAAAGTAGCAGGTAATCTATTTGGCAAGGAAACATCTTCGGGATTGCTAACATTTTGCCAAACCTATTGATTTTCTGTCTCATGACTTTATATAAAGTAGCTTGGATGGAAAGTAAGACTTGCTTGTAAGCACAAAGCTTGACAAGTCTCCATTCTCAGTGCTCTCAGAACAATTGGCACATTTTTTTTTTGGCAGAAAGAAGTGGGAAGGCAATCACTGTACTTCCGATGTACAACTTTACAGTTCTTACTTTGAAGAGAAATAAAGAAAACTCCTTTCTTCAGTTTCACAGCTGGTTACATTTCTGGAACTATTTTCAGTGAAATATCTTTATTTTCCTAGATTCACTTAAACTCACTAGTTAGGCAGCGCTGCATGGGGAAAAAATCACTAAGCTCAGCAGGAACGGTGGTGTAAACATCCAATCACGCTACAAGAACATTAATGATATATATTTCATCTACTGGGCAATAACAAAAATATTGATAAGTCAATAAAATACAAATATTCTCCTGATCTTCCGCCTCAGTGAAAAGAAAGCAGCACAAAGTCCTAAAAATACCAGCATGTGGTTCAAATATTAGATAAATCATTTTTGTAGAAGTTAACCAATTATTTGCAAAAAGCTAACCAAAAATAGCTGTTCCGGTTGCAACGCAATATGATTGGAAAGTATGAAATTTAAACAACATACTGTATCTCCCACTGCTTTTTATGAAAATGGTTATATACTCTCATTTTAAAAATATACATTGCAACATTTAAAACATTTCATGGATTTTCTTTTGGTTTTGCAGAGACTTTTTTACATCTGTACTAAACTTTTGGTAACTGCTAGTTTACATATCCAGCTAAAATGTTTCATCAACACATTAATCCAGTATTTCTCAACCTTGGCGACTTTAAGTCCTGTGGATTTCAACTCCTAGAATTCCCCAGCCAGCTGTGCTGGCTGGGGAATTCTGGGAGTTGAAGTCCACAGGACTTAAAGTCGCCAAGGTTGAGAAACACTGCATTAATCCTTTCTGCCTACAACAGGGAGTATTGCTGCAGCAAATGTTTTTTTTAAAAAAGAAAGGTTTTTTTTCACTCATTCCTCCTTCCACCTATGTAGACTATACTATACATTTGTGTAGCGAGTGGCAAGAAATTGTGAGAATTAGAATCCAACATTTCACTGATCAATTTATATCAATTAGTACAGAATACTTCTGACCTAGGGAGCAATTTTGAAGTTCTGAAAAAGTGTGGCAAGCCCTTTTGCAAAATGGATAAGTATTGTAATTGCCCCTTCACAAAAGTTTTTTTCTTTGACAAAATACTACCTCCCACTTGTGCCTCCTTATATAAAACATTTTTTTTCTATTCTTATTTAAGTTTGCCCTTTTCTTGGGCATACTTGCAAACAGAGAACCATCCATCATTTTTATTTCCTCAGAAACCTCATGAAGTCTGTTTGGGGACCTGAAAGCATTAATGGAAATTACTGCTTTTCAATATGTCAGTTTCCTTTTCTTTCAATTTCATGGAAAAGTTGACAGAACAAAAAAGCAACAGAATATAGTGTTATTCTATAAGGATGTAGAATAACAGAGCTTCAATGGCCATCTTTTACGCACCACATTAGTCCTTTGGCCGAGCAGTAGATCTGTCACAGCATACTAGTGGAATAGGGCTACTATTAGTCCATGTGGTATCCTTTGCATTTATGTACCTGAGATGAAGGGATAAAGTAACAATAGCAGTAGCACTTAAACTTATACACTGCTTCATAGTGCTTTAAAGCCCTCTCTAAGAAGTTGACAGAGTCAGCATATTGCCCCCAACAATCTGGGGATTCATTTTACCGAACTCGGCTGCATCAACCTTGAGCCGGTGAGAATCGAACTGCTGGCAGTTGGCAGAGTTAACCTGCAATACTGCATTCTAACCAACACAGCTCTTATCCCAAATCCAAGAAACTTCTAAAAATAGTATTCTTCTTTGAAAACAGTTTCCTCATAAAAAGGAAGGCCAGTAGTGTGTGTGTGTGTGTGTGTGTGTGTGCGCGCGTGTGCGTGCGTGTGTATACATATATACATATATACGTGTAAAAGTGCATACGTGCATATGTGCATACGTGCATATATGCATATATACATACATGTTCTGTCCCCCCTTCACCGCTCGTTAACAGACGACAGGCAAACAAACTTAAAAGGAACTCTCTTTATCAGTTCTCGGCTCAGACTGGCTGCGAGCCCAAAAATGACATAAATAAAGTCTCTGACGAGATAACAGAATACCAAACAAAAACTCTTACAAAACAATGCACTTCTCCAAGTGTATCCTTGAATCAGGGTTACAGAAAACAAATCACTTCTCCAAGTGTATCTTACATAAACCACAACCGATGATCAATCAATGTTGAACGAACCAAGGAACGTTGACTCCTGCAACCAGGGCGTGGCACCATCCATCCTTTTATCACCAGAATATGCCACTAACGAGCCCCAGCTGCATTGGTCATCTTGCATCCTGAAAAGACTCACAGAAGACGTCTGCTGAGTCACAACACATACATATATACACATATACACATATACATACATATACACATATATACATATATACGTACGTACGTACGTACATACATACATACATACAAAATTGAAAAGACCGTTTCATGTCAGGGTAACAATTACAAATAAAGCAAAGCCAATGAAAAATCAATAGCAAATCTTAACATACTTAACAGACCAGCAGCTTATTAAAAGAGGGTAGTTTCACACAACCCCTTTGGGATTTTCAAATATTGCACAATGTATTAGTTTTGTTTTATTTTATAGCAATACATAACTGGCCCTAGTGGTTAAAGAGCCGAGGTGGCGTAGTGGATAGAGTGCAGTACGGCAGCCACTTCAGCTGACTGCTAAGCTGCAGTTCGGCGGTTCAAATCTCACCGGCTCAGGGTTGACTCAGCCTTCCATCCTTCTGAGGTGGGTGAAATAAGGACCCAGACTGTGGGAGCGATATGCTGACTCTGTAAACCGCTTAGAGAGGGCTGAAAGCCCTATGAAACGGTATATAAGTCTAACTGCTATTTCTATTGCTATTAAAACACTGGTCTGAGAGCAGGGAGAGGGGGATTCACATGTTAGTTAAGCACAGAGCATTTGGATGACTTTGGGCCAATCACTCTCAGCCCTAGGAAAAAGGCAATGATAATCCATTTTCGAAAATGTTGCCAAGAAAACTGCAGGGACTAGTCCAGGCAATTGCCCAGAGTCAAGACTGGTACAAAAGAAATAAATCAGGGAAAATAAAACTTATTTTTTGAGTGGTGAAGCATTCCCTCAAGTAAATTGGCATCAAAATAGATCTTCTTATATAGAATTCAGCTATAAATAGGCATTTCCCGAGAAGACAATTCACTGAGAAACTAACTGAATTAACTATTTGTTTACAGTACATATTTAACACATTGGAGCTAAAAGCGTGAGCATCGTACATGTGAAAGGAGGAATTTTTCTGAAATCCAGTGATCTCATAAACAAAGCACACAGAAGCATTCTCTATCAGAGGTGGTATTCATCCATGGCATGACAAAACCGCGGTCCACTAAAGCACGCCCGATTAAAACGCGTCGCTGACGTCATCAGCAGCGCGACAATAGCGACTGCGGAGAAAAAAGGGTGCTTTAAAAAGCGCTTTGAAAGCAAGCCGATTCACGTTAAGGTAAGGGTTAGGGTTAGGATTAGGTTAAGGGTTAGGGTTAAGTTTAGGGTTAGGTTAAGCGTTAGGGTTAGGTTTAGGGTTAGGTTAAGGGTTAGCATTAGGTTTAGCGTTAGGTTAAGGGTTAGGTTTAGGGTTAGGTTAAGGGTTAGGTTTAGGGTTAGGTTTAGGGTTAGGTTTCGGGGGGTTAGGTTTAGGTTTAGGGGTTAATTTTAGCTTTAGCGCTCACAGCGTGCTTTTTTCGTCGCGCTGTGATGACGTCAGGTACGTGGTTTCATCGAGCGCGCTTTAGTCGAACGCGGTTTTGTGGTGGAACCGTATTCATCAAGTTCTGACCAAGAGCCAAGGTGGCGCAGTGGTTAAATGCAGCACTGCAGGCTACTGCTAGATCAGCAGGTCAGCGGTTCAAATCTCACCGGCTCAGGGTTGACTCAGCCTTCCATCCTTCCGAGGTGGGTAAAATGAGGACCCAGATTGTTGGGGGCAATATGCTGACTCTCTGTAAACCGCTTAGAGAGGCCTGAAAGGCCTATGAAGCGGTATATAAGTCTACTGCTATTGCTATGACCAGTTCTGGGGAACCGGTAGCGGAAATTTTAAGTAGTTTGGAAAACCTATAAATACCACCTCTGACTTCCCCCATCTATTCTCTGCATCTCAAGTCCCAACTGATCAGGATGAAACGGGGATTTTGCACTATCCTTCCCCTGGAGTGGGGCGGGAATAAAGATTTAACAGTATCCTTCTCCTGCCGTGCCCACCAAACCATGCCCACCAAGCCATGCCCACAGAACTGGTAGTAAAAAAAATTGAATCCCACCACTGTTCCCTATTCTGAATACTTTTCTGATTTACATTATTAGATCTAACAGCCAGCCCTGAAGTTAAAAAGATATATAGCAATAGCAATAGCAGTTAGACTTATATACCGCTTCATAGGGCTTTCAGCCCTCTCTGAGCGGTTTACAGAGTCAGCATATCGCCCCCACAGTCTGGGTCCTCATTTCACCCACCTCGGAAGGATGGAAGGCTCAGTCAACCTTGAGCCGGTGAGATTTGAACCACTGAACTGCAGATAACAGTCAGCTGAAGTGGCCTGCAGTACTGCACTCTACCCACTGCGCCACCATATGTGTGGTCTGAGCTTCTGTATTGTTACAAATTTTAAATATGCCTGATCAATAACAGCAGGAGAGAGAAGATCACAGACAAACACTATCATAATATATTCTCATTCATGCAGTATCAATGCCACAAACCTGATTTCAGTGCTGTATATTCTGACAGCTGATAGCCACTTATCTTAAAGGGAGGAGAAGAGACAACGGAGCTTATTTTAGTTTTCAAAATGTGTATGCTAATGATAATTAGTGACCCTTGTTTCAGAAGATTTGATGGGCAATAAAAAGTTATGTTCCATTCAACTACATTAAACCTTTCTAAATATATACTATAGAACACAGACGATAAATGCAATGATAATGCAATTCTGGTTTGCTACACTGCTAGAAGTAAACAATATAAAATATATAAAGTACATAAAATCTGTCCTAATATTTTCTTTAGAATACACCAGTTTTGTTTGGCGCCTCTGTGTGTTAACTCTACAAATTATCCTTTTTCCACTCTTTACAACTTGGAAACATCTATGGAAAATAAACTGATCTAAACAACCTTTTCCCCGTTTTGCAACTGGTTTAAATATTTAGCTTCCCTTCCTTTTGCAGATATTTATTTAGAGCAGGATGACATTTCCATTTTTCCACCCAAGAAATATGGCTTGTCATCCCCGAGTACGCTTTTCTGGAAACAGGCATGTACAAACCAACAGAAGTTAACTTTTGGGTAAACTTGTTTAAGGATTGCTCTGCATAGGATATAGCACGTTTCATAATTCTATATCCGTCTGGAACATCACTGGTACTCTGGGTTGAAATTTATAGCTTTTCAAACAACTGTAGGAATCTTCCGTATTTTTAAAAGTATGATCCTCCAAATTAAAGCAAACATGAAGTCCATAAATTATAAATTAAACACCCTGCAGGCCGTACTGATTTAAACAACACACATACTTGTGGAAAGGCAATTAACATAAATTGTAAATGTTGGAGGTAACACAGCAATCAACAATCTACCATTATCATAATCATTTTTCACTATTCTCCAGTACCAAATGCATTAAAAACAAGTGAGAACCCTTCCAGTCAATTAAAATGTAGTTTGCTCATATTTCCTGGTCAATACGTGATCAATTCAAGAGGCAAGAGAATGGCCAAGGGCTTAGAACAGTCAGGAGGAGCTGCCTAGGGAGAGTCCCAACAACTGGCATCCTAAGAGCCAAGGTGGCGCAGTGGTTAGAGTGCAGTACTGCAGGCCACTTCAGCTGACTGCTAGTTCGGCAGTTTGGCGGTTCAAATCTCACCGGCTCAAGGTTGACTCAGCCTTCCATCCTTCCGAGGTGGGTAAAATGAGGACCCGGATTGTTGGGGGCGATATGCTGACTCTCTAAACCGCTTAGAGAGGGCTGAAAGCCCTATGAAGTGGTATATAAGTCTAACTGCTATTTGCTAAAGCATTTGCCTCATTCTTTCTAAAGGTAATGTGAGTAGCTTTTTATGCTTTTTCTCCAGACCACATTTTCTGATGTCAATTATTTTACAGGCATACAAAAGTCCATGTTTTCAGAGTGTGGTGCAGTGGCCTAGAGGTGGAGCTTTCACTTCACAATCAGAAGGCTGTGAGTTTGATCCTAGGTAGAGGCAGATATTTCTCTCTCCGGGCACGATGGGAATATATCTGCTGAACAAAACTCCGCATTGGTGACAGGAAGGGCATCTGGCCAGTAAACATTCAGTTCCATTCAGTTGCCCAGACTCCACCCTGCAAGGGATTTTGGGGTCACTAAAAGATGATGATGATACAAAAGTCCATTTTTTAACCTTATGGGTGAATTTTAATTGGAACAAAAAGCCATTTCAGTAAGTATTGGTTCCTAGACTGATTCTGGAGATTGTTCTACAAATAACCAGCTGCAAATTTCCCTGTCATCGGTAAAGAGACTTAACGTCCTTGTTGGATCATAGCAAATCTCTGCTTTATTGTACATAGGGACCATATTGTTCCAAAATGGGGAAGGGGGGAGTCTATTGCTGCAGTTCTTTCCATCTCAATCCATCTTACTAAAAAGAAGTCTGTGAAAATCTTGATTGGAGAATAACCACTTTTCAATGTTAGGCAACTGTCAAAGAGTTTGATAGTTTCCTCCAGGCTGAGCCAGTTACACATTGCAGCATGGCACACACATGAAACACTGTCAAGCCAACTTATATATTTCAGCTTTTGTCTGAGCTGCTCAGGCTAAAAATGACAATGATAACAAGAAGGAAGGGCAGCCACCACCACTATGGAACGGAAGATCTTTAGGATAGACTGGAATGGTGCCATTCCTCCTGGGAAGTCAAGCTGCCACTTAACATTAAGAGTTAATGAAGACATGAGTAAGGCATTTGTAGTTGCAGATTCAAGGTCAGCCTTAAGACAAGACAAGAGCGATAAAGATGCCTCGGTTAGGCCTGCAGCCATCTTTTCTTTTGGATCTTTGGACTGCCACACTTTCTATTATCATACTATGCATTTTCTATTGTGGGGAAATAGGAGGGGGGATTGTACGGAGTTAGATGATATGTAGCCATAACAAAATTCTTTCTAGAAAGCCAAGGTCATCCTTTGTCTCTGCACCTCTGCACGTGACTGGAACTGGATGGGTGGAAGCTGCCAGCATGGCAGTGGAAAATTGGACCATGTGATGGGCTTGTGGGTGTGGGGGCAAGATCTTGAACTTTCAACTGGGTGGGAAAACCGGGAAGCCTTCAGATTCGGGTTTTCTCAGATGTGCCAACATGGCTCTCTTAATAAATTGGAACTTTGAGCAATACCTTGCCTTGGACTCTGATTTAATTTTGGATGCTATTTGGAACCCTGACATTAACCCAAATCTCTATTAAAATACTCTTCCTCGTGACCGTCTTTCCTGGCCATTCCACTCTGCTGGAAGGCAAAGAGATATAGGTTGTCCTCAACATATGACCACAAAGTTCAAAGTTTAATGAATTTATATGCCGCCCAATCCCGAAGGACTCCGGGCGGCTTACATAAAACAACTCTAAAAGAATACTAAAAAATTTAAAATAGAGAGGAAGCAAATTAAAAGACACATCATGCACTCAACCTTACTGGGGCTGGACCTCATTCATGAGGTCAACAGCCCCAGGCCTGCCAGAACAGCCAGGTCTTAGTAGACTTTCGGAAGGCCGAGAGAGTGGGGAGGATCCGGATGTCTGGGGGTAGATCGTTCCATAGGGCCGGGGCAGCTACAGAGAAGGCCCTCCCCCGAGGAGCCGCCAGACAACATTGTCTAGTCAACGGCACCTGGAGAAGGCCCATCCTGTGTGATCTTATCGGACGCTGGGAGGTATGTGGCGGAAGACGGTCTCGTAGATATCCAGGTCCTAAGCCATGTAGGGCTTTAAAGGTGATAACCAGCACCTTGAAGCGCGTTCGGAGACCGATGGGGAGCCAGTACAGCTTGCGGAGGATGGGTGTAACATGTATCTCGGTACACCCAGTATCGCTCGCGCGGCTGCATTCTGGACCAATTGAGCCCAACATTTCTGTTCTTAAGTGAGACATTTCTCCAGTGAGTTTTGCCCCATTTTTGACCTTTCTTGCCCCAGTTGTTAACTGAATCACATCATTGTTAACTGTATCCCCGGTTGTTAAGTGAATGTGGCTTCCCTATTGACTTTGCTTGTGAGAAAGTGTCAAAAGGGGATCACATGACCTTGGGACACAGCAACAGTCATGATTATGAACCAGTTGCCAAGCATCTAAATTTTCATCACGTGACCATGGAGATGCTGCAAAGGTTGTAACTGTGAAAAACAGTCATAAGTCACATTTTTCTGTGCTGTTGTAACTTTGAACAGTCACTAAACTGTTGTAAGTCGAGGACTACCTATACATAGCAATAGCAATTAGACTTATATACCGCTTCATAGGGCTTTCAGCCCTCTCTAAGTGGTTTACAGAGTCAGCATATTGCCCCCAACAACAATCCGGCTCCTCATTTTACCCACCTCGGAAGGATGGAAGGCTGAGTCAACCCTGAGCCGGTGAGATTTGAACAGCTGAACTGCAGAAGTGCAGTCAGCTGAAGTAGCCTGCAGTGCTGCATTTAACCACTGCGCCACCTCGGCTCCTCTGTATACATAATAGAGACTCCTTCTACACTGAGCTATTTCCTCACTTTATGATGGAGAATACTACCTCATTACCCTGCCTATGGAGATTCTCAGTCATCCAGGTCATGGTTGTCTCAAAGGTTCTTTCTCAAGAGGCAACTGGACTTTCTTATTTTTCTTTGAAGACGTTTCGCTTCTCTTCCAAGAAGTGCCTTCAAAGAAAAATAATGGGATACCTCATTACCAGTGTTCTGTCAAACTTCTGTATATGGAATTGGGAAGGCTTCCAATGTGTTCTACCAAGAGCTTAGGGCCAATTGTTCTCTCTTGCAAAACCTGGTAGGAAAAAATAAATAAATGAAAAGACACATACAATCCAAAATCATAAGTTTCTCACAGGTGTACATTGGTAGAGCTGGGGATATAATGGAAATCTCTCCGGAGGCGCTAAATGCAGTGGAATATTACTTTGCAGCCTTAAATAAACATCCTACGTTTTCAGCTACATTCCCTTCTATTGATTTTACCTCTCATAAAGATTGTTAGCAGGATGTTCAAATTAAAACAAGAAGAGCTAATAGAGAACTGAATCACGGTGATGGTTTATGCAGCCCTTGGTTTTCTAAATCTCCACATTGATTAATGGCCTGCGTTATCTATAGATCTCTTGATCACGCTTTATACCATTTAACTTACAATAATGAAAGACGGGGATCCTTTTAGAGTAATAACAAAAAACAAAGGGCAAAGACAGAAAACAACTATAGATTATCCATTTTGAAAGGACCAGGCTTTTTGAATGCACAAATAATTACATTATCCAAAAGGGTGAGGATTTCAGCTGGAAGTTATTTAATCATTTAAACAAGCTGGAGAATTATTCTGCATAATAAAGAGTTATTACCAGCAACGGAGCAAACTCAAAACACATACTAATAGATCTATAACCAGCCTCACAGATAGCAATTATCATATTGGTTGCAAAGTGCCTGAAATGCCAAAGCTGCGTTACAACACATCACAAGCTGGAGCACTGAATTCTCACAAACATCTTACTCCTTTTTAGTCATTTATTGCTTTGTGCACCAGCAATGCTAATCAGCTAAATTCATTTAATCATCCAAACAATTTAATGAGTGCATATTATTTCCCCCCCCAGCTCAGAGACACAATAAACACTGTTACTGATTCAAACAGGGTTGAACGTTTTGAAGAACATCTGGTCATCTTTCTTTCACAATGGAGTCTAAAAGAAGTTGGTCGCATGGGCACTTAAAGTGTCACTCTGTCTGAAAGTAACCAATGCCAGGTGCTTTGATTGGATTAGTTAAACTGAGAGCTGGCATGGCTTTCTCATTTCATCTGCTTGTCAGCAGTATAATAGCAGGACCTGACTTGAGACTCTCGGTGTGCACAATATTGCTACCTCAAACACCTGTATGGAAAACCGCGTAGCCAAATGAGATGTGAGGGAAACACTGAAAACCCAATGCAGCTACTCCTTGGCTTATCACTACAGTTGGGACCAGGAAGTCCATTGCTAAACAAGATGGGTGTTAAGTCAGTCACAGCCCAATTTTATCACCTTGTGTCAGCCCTTCTTCATTCGATAATCAGGAAAGAAGATCACAAGACTCCATCGATAGAGATCAAGTGTACTTTTACTAATTATAAATGAACAGAAGCGAAGCAAAGCGAAGTCTGATTATTTAGGCGCGAAAGCGAATAATATATTGTATAATTCATTCCCTTCCCCTTGGCATCCCGAATACAGTCCAATCATAATTCTCCCAAGTGTCAGGTGTGAGATAACTCCGAAAGGCATCACCAGGCTGGAATGCCTAGTGCCATTGGCCTTATCGGGAAACAATCCTCCTCCACATGGGCAGTAAGGTGGATAGTTCAGAATTTTCCTCCAGCACAACAATCAGTCCCTCCCAAATACCACGCCCCCCCTCCCCGTTTCAATGGCAGCCGAAGCAGCAGCAAAGCAGAGGCTGACACCTTGGTTGTTAAGCGAATCACACAATTATTCATGAATCTAGCTAACTTTGGCTGTCCTAAGCCAACAGGGGAGGTTGCAAATAGAGATTATATGACCCCAGGATGCTGCAACCATCATAAATACATACCAGTTAGCTATATACTTTGGGATGAACACCCTTCAAATAGTGCGGGAGTATGAACGAATTTCCAGAAAAATTGCAGACTACGGGAACCATTTGCGCTTCAGTTTGAGATGCCGAAAAAACAGACTCATCCCCAACAGCCTGAGCTTGTCTTCAATAGTGATGGGACACAGGGCAGAAAAGCATCCTGCAGCCAGCAAGACTCGACACCCATTTGCACAACTTAGGTGAGCCTGAGGACACAGATAAACCTCCAAGTGGCCTCAACAACTCTCCAAAAGGATGCAAATGACCAGCTGTCTGCAAGGAGTATAAATCCTTCCATTCCCCACCATCCAGTCAAAACTGAAGAACTTTCTTGGATGAGAAGTGAAACATCTTCAAAGAAAAAAAACAGAAAGTCCAGTTCCCTCCTGAAAAAATACCTTTGGGACAACCTGGATGACTTAGAATCTCCATAGACATGCATGCCAGTTTCCAACTATTCAGATTTTGGCTTCATGATCACAGGGATGCTTCAAGTGTGAGAACTAATCATAAGTCACTTTTTTCAACATTGTAACCTTGAATAGTTACTTAAACAAATGGTTGTAAACAGAGTTGAGTTCCTACCGGTTCGGCCGAACAGGTAGTGGTTTGGCAGCCTGGGTCGCTGGAACCTGCAGCAACCCAGGCCTGCCATGCCTCCTAACCTGGTTGGCACGGCTTGTTTTGCATTTGAAAAGAACAAAAATGTTCTTCATTTTTTAATGTTCTGTACATGCGCAGGCCTACTTATGGGCAACTGTGCACATGTGTGGAGCGCAAGTCTGGCTCGCGAGTGAAGCGAGAGAGAGCGCACAGAATTGCACGTGCAGTAATGCCAGCAGCAGCCCACCCCTGGTTGTAAGTCAAGGACTATATGTACCTAAAAAGTTTCCCCTCCCCCAAAAGGGGAGCGTCCAATATCAGTAACATAATGAGTAGCACAAACCATCTTCTGTTTTCTTGCTGTAAAAATCCAAGAGGATGTAATGGTCCCTTAGCAGATTTTTAACTCTGAATTCTTCTTATTTTTAATGTTTTTTTAAAAAAATGTTCTTATGAATATGAATAAAACACATCTTCCCTGTGCTTCTGTGGGAAAACTGTTTGGGGGATTAGAAGCCCCCATCTAGGTCTGTTTTGTATTATTCTAAGTCCCATAAACCATTGGGACCAAGTCATTCCAATCTGGGGAAAAAAGATAAATTAGGCCCTATTTTATCATTTTGCTATCATTTTTTAAAAAAATTTACTATATATTTAATCTATTTAAAGGCTACGTTTCAGTTTCTATTCTCAGGGCATCTCACGTATTAGCAGTATTTCTTGAAATGTTTTGCCTGGAAGTTCATTTGGAAGCATGATGATGTAATTTACAGTAAGTCACGATGTAACATAGCTGCTCTTTTACAGCACCTGCCCTTCGGAGCTCTATCTCCCCAGAGATTCACCTGCCCCCCCTTCATTGTGCTTAAAATAATCTTAATTAGGTTCTTCTTCCAAACCTTGGGTTAGTGGTGAGTCCTCTATATGTATTTTTCCCCCAAGAATAGTTGTTTCCTCCTGATATTTGGAATTTTCCATTTGCATTATCTGTTTTTTGTTGGTGTTTTTATTGTGCGTTCCACAGAGCCACTGTACAGTTGTAGATTTAATAACAGCAAGCATCTAAATGAGCAATGATCTGATTTGCACGAATTATGCAAGTTGGATCATAAACTCAAATGACATAGGTTTGAATAGCAACCTTTTGCAAATACAATGATACCCCAAATTTTATTTCTTAATTAAATTGAGTCGCCACCCGTCTCTCTGTCAAGAGAGGGTAGTAATGGTTGTAAACAGTAGTAAAAAACCAATGCACACATTTACACCCAAATTTCTGCATCTGACAACTGTGCATGCTGGAGTGAGAGTAATATAATTATATACTTTATTTAGAAACAATTTTGCTGTAACTTACTAGTAGTAAGTAACACCCATCATATGCGCAGTAATGTAATATATTTCTTGCTTGATGTATTGGTATATGAATTGGCAATTCAAGGTGCTGGTTGTCACCTTTAAAACCCTTCCTGGCTTGGGACCAGGTTATCTGAGGCACTGTCTCTTGCAGGTCACAGCTACCCGACCCATCAGAGCAGGGAGGCAAGGAATGCTGTGGGTCCCATCCCCGAGGCAGATATACCTTGTGGGACCCAGAAGGGCCTTCTCCATGGTGGCTCCCTATCTCTGGAACTTCATTCCCCCAGAGATTAGAATGGCCCGCACTCCAATACTCTTCCAGAGGGTGCTGAAGGCCTGGTTCTGCCAGCAGGCCCAGAGCAGGATGGAGCCCATTAAATGGCTCATGTGATCTGCTGTCAACAGGGAGGGGAGGGTGGGAGGTGGAGGGTGACTTTGTTATATTGTATTATATTAATTTTTTTGATTCTTTTTCTTCATTTTAATTGTTTTAAATTTGGCTTTATATTTTGTAAGCCACCTTGAGTAGCCATGGGCGAATAGGCAGCAATTTAAATTCAATAAATAAATTTGTTAAAATATTCATAACTGGGAGACATGGGAACAAGGTCAGCCAATGAATAGGCATAGCAACTAAGGTCAGCCAATGGGAGCTTAAACAGATCTGAGTCTGTGCAAAGAATTGAAACAGAAACTTAAGCTGCTGCTCTGAGAAGTAAACAAGCAGTCTGTCTGTGCTTGTCTGCTGATATGAAACTAACTGTTTGTGTTTGCCTGTAACTCTCCTGCCTTGTGTCTACTTGGAAGAACCACCTTGTTGATATTGTACATTTATTCATCTATTCTTATGTATAGAAAGAAGTTAATGAATCCAGCTGAATCAGTTAATTGTAATTTGTAATTTAATGAGCTTATATGCGGCTCCGGGCGGCTTACAAATACAAGATAAAATAACAGATAGGGGGAAAAACAAAGGCAATTTAAAAACACAACATACATTGGGCTTAACTGGAGGTTGAACCTGGTTTGGAAATCAGCAACCCCAGGCCTGCCGGAACAGCCAAGTTTTGGTGGCTTTATCTGTGTGTGCTTTCTGAATTTGAATTTATACAACAAACTGACAAAATAAATCAATAAATAATATTTGAGAATGAGCTTTAGAGATAAGGCCAATGGTGGGATTCAGCCAGTTCGCACCACTTCGGGAGAACTGATGGTTAACTTTCTGAGCAGTTTGGTGAACTGGTTGTTGGAAGAAATCATTAGGGCAAAGAACCAGTCATTAAATTATTTGAATCCCATCGCTGGATAAGGGGAAGTGATACTGTCACATAAAGGGGGGAGGAGGAGCCTCCCATTGGCTTAACAATCAGAAGAAAAGGATTAGGGAAAAACCCACTCCAGTTGACAGTGGTTATAAGTAGACAAGGGAAACCTGACCTTTCAGACTCGCAAGATTCTGTTAATGTGGCCTTACAATAAAATATTAGCTCATCTACTTGTGTGTCCTATTTGGTTTTCTTGAAAGACCTGACATCCATTGTCTTCTTCTGACTATTAAGCCACAGGGGTTGTCACAAAGAAGTCAGAGTTGACTTACTCTCCAAAACGCCAGAGGGCAGGACAAGAAGTAACGGGTGGAAGTTTGTTAAAGAGATGTTTAAATTAATCAGTGGCATAGTTTGCCTCCCAGAGTTGTGGTGCTCCATCACTGGAGGTTTTCAAAAATAGATTGGACAATTATTTGACTATGATAGTATAAGTTCTCCTGCCTTGAGCAGAGGTTGGACTAGAAGACCTCCGAGATCCCTTTCGGTCCATGATTCTATGTTCTAAGCTACTACGAATTCTCTCCCCCCTTCTGATTGTTTCCTAAGTAGCATCGCTTCCCTTACTCTTCCTCAAGGTCATTCTCACATAATATTACACCTCCCTTCCAATCCCAGCAGAGGTCCGTGATGATTTACAAGGGCTGGCAAAAACTTTGCGCAACAAACTTGGGAGAGGTTTTTTTTTCCCCTACAGGGAATAAAGAGATCAGTTTGTTACCCATCTCTACTACTTTGTGCTCTGACCTTGATGATTTATGGAGATTGTGCTTGCAATTGGTGACTTCCAAGAGCATTATTAATAATACGTGGTTCCATCTTTCATTTTCATGAGATCCAGGTAAGAGAATGGAAATGTTGAACCAGCGCCAGTCCTGCTAATGGTATGGATAAGGGCCAGAAAAAAACTGAAAAAGTTAAAATTGCTGATTACTTTGTCCAGCTGTGTGACATTCAAATGGCTCCGGAAGGAATTATACTTTGCCTAAAAAGATCAACTTCATAGCTGGGAGGTATCGTGGCATGACAAAACCGCGCTTGACCAAGCCGCACCCGATTAAACCGCATCGCTGATGTCATCAACAGGGCGACAACAGCCAGCGCGGAGAAAGAAGGGCGCTTTAAATAGTGCTTTGAAAGCAAGCCGATTCAACTTAAGGTAAGGGTTAGGTTTAGGGTTAGGTTTAGGGTTAGCTTTAGGGTTAGGTTAAGGGTTAGGGTTAGGGTTAGGTTAAGGGTTAGGGTTAGGGTTAGGTTAAGGGTTAGGATTAGGTTAAGGGTTAGGTTTAGAGTTAGGTTAAGGGTTAGGTTTAGGTTTAGGTTTAGGGTTAGGGTTAGGTTTAGGGGGTTAGGTTTAGGGGTTAATTTTAGGTTTAGCGTTTACAGCGTGCTTCTGTCTCCACGCTGTTGTCACCCTGTTGATGACATCAGCTACGCGGTTTCGTCGAGCGCGGTTTAGTCGAACGCGGTTTTGTGGTGGAACCGGAGGTATTATTGGATCTCTTTATCAGTTAGAGGTGTGAATCTCTTCTAAGGCATTAAACACTTTTAGCAACTTAGGCTACTGTGCCAGTGATGGTTCTAATTGCATAAAAATAGCTTTGTTGACATTAATCCATGTTTGGTAATGCATTAGATACGGAGTCACCTCTGAAGATAGTCTGGAAATACTAGTATTAACCTATAAGATCTTTTATGGCTGGAGTTTACACTTCAGTTTTCCCAAAGTTTCTTCTGGATATTTTTAGTAGAGATTAGAACCAGTTTAGCAGTCACACATCACTACTTAGGTGTCCCAGTGAGTTCAATTGGCTTTACATTTAGGAAAATATACTAATGAGTAATGGAATATCACATCTGGATTAATAAAATGATTTTTATCCAGCGCTGAAAAATGCAAAGATTGTTGCTTCAGTTAGTCTCCTTGGGGAAACCATTTTATAAGCACTGGCTCAGAGAATGTCCTTGACATCTTTGTATAGACGAATGGGATCTGTGAGGAATATTGTTTCTGATTTATTGTAAATTTAATTTCATCTTAATTTCACGGATCTTCTATTTCTTCCAGAACATGAAAGACTAAAGAGTTGTTTTCTATCAATTTGGAAGCTTTTGCATTTTTTTACAAAATTATCTCAAGTCTTGGTTATCCTTTTTCCTCCTCTTCTTTTTTGTTTGATTTAATAAATCTCTATTGTTGTAGAGCATAAGGAATGGCCTTGAAGGATAGGACGAAGAGCTGCTACCATGGCAACAGTAGGGCTTGAGCCTGGGCCAAGGAAATAACTTCAGAAAACATTTTAGGCAAGACCATTCCTAATTCTCCTGACAATAAAGAGGAGGAGAAGGAAGAAGCCCATTCAATCTTGTAAGATTCTGTTACTACAGCAGTTCCACTAAAAGTAATTCTGACCTATACTAGCATTGTTACAAAACCATCCTCTGTACATATATCCAACATACAAAATGCCAAGTTGCAGCTAATTGAAAAGTTGGAATCCTGTGATGCAACTCATGGGAGCTTGAAAGTAAAATCCGAAGGAGACCCAAACCAATTCAGGGGTGGGTTCCTACTGGTGTTGGTTCTGGTTTCCTTCGCATGCCATACGCACATGTGCACAGTTCACTATAAATGATTCTGTGCATGCGTGAAGAACATGAAAAACGACTAAAAACATGCCAGCAACGACAGCGGTGACCAGGGAACTGGTTCGGGGGCGTGGCCAGCTTGAGTCGCTGCTGGTTCTGCGACCAAGGCCAAATTACCACTACCGGTTCACCCAAATCTGTGAGAACCGGTAGAAACCCACCTCTGAACCAATTCCAGCATCTCAATGTGGTGGTCAGATCAGTGGAATTTCCCACAGATTGCATCACGATGAGTTTTGCAATAAGTTTATATTCAAAAGGAGACGAGCAGCATATTTGCATTTCATTCCCTTGGCCCAGAGTCAGATTTCTCTCGGAATATGGAAGGGGGAAGAACTGAGGCTGAGGGGAGGAGGTGATACAGAGGGAATAGGGAACAGCCTTGAAGAACAGGAGGAAGAGTTGCAATTTGAGCCCAGGCCAAGAAAGTAATATGAGAAAATGTCTGAGACAAGGTCCTTCCCCAATTTCACTCTAATATAAAGTGAGGGACGGAGAATGACAGTCAGATTGCAAGATTCTGCTACTTTCGCTGTTACAATAAAACAGGATCTGTGTAACATATCCCTTTTGTACGGCTGACAGTCATTGTGTTTTCACATTTTCCTATCTGAATGGTGCTTGCTCCCAACTTAGGTGTTAGGTGCGACTTCATTTAATAATCAGGAAAGAAACCAAAGTACACTTAATTTCAAACAAATTCCATTTGTTTGAAGTTAAGTGTACTTTTACTAATTAGAAATGAACAGTAGCAAAGCTAAGCTGAACCTGGTTAATTAGGCGCGAAAGCAAAGAATATCATGTATAGGTCAATCCCCTCCCCTTGGCACCCCAGTCCATAGTCCAATGATAATTCACCCAACTGTCAGGTGGGAGATATCTTCAAAAAACATCATCAGGGTGGAATGCTGGACAGTTAGCCTTGGCGGGAAACTCCCTTCCTCCACATGCGCAGTAAGATGGTCAGGCAGCGTCTAGAATTTTCCTCCAGCACATAATGGTTCCCATCCCAAATACCATGCCCCCCCTCCCCGTTTCAATGGCAGCCGAAGCAGCATCAAAGCAGAGGCTGACATCAGGTTTCCGCCACAAAATTTACTTAGATCTTTCATCAAGTCTGAGAAGATTTAATAGTTATGGGATGTTAAACTCAGGATGCTTAATGCTTAGACTAATGCCAATTACATCTTTCTCCCTCCCCCTCCCCTTCCCTCTCGTCCCCACTTCTATATCCTGCATAGGCAAGTAACATCTACATTATGGGTGGAAAACTATAAAACTCCCTTTTCTTTTCAGTATGCTAAATGTAACATGTAGTTTGGACTCCTGCTATGGTGTTCAGGTTACAAGTTTGGAAGATTTTTCTTTCTTTCTAAACACACAAATAAACCAATATCTAACACTCTGCTCTTTTCTACAAAATACTATACTTGTATGCACAAAGAAACAGGCAGAAAGAAAAGAGCGTCTTATTTTCAATCTTAATGTATAATTCAATCTGCTTTGTAAATGCTTGACCTCTCTTGTTATGTATATTGCAACCAAGGATTTACCACTACAAACCTCTAAAGCCAGGCCTGGGTGACCTTGTTTTTAGAATGCAGAAATGTGTGATTATTGTAACTATAGAAACTAAGCCGTCACCCTTTCATCTATAATACATGTGAGTAATCTGAAGGCAGAAGTATTAAGATATTGAAAATTAAACTATAGTCCTTCTCAAGCAAGCAATTCAAATGTTAATAGCTTGCCTCTGGTACCCTGAGATCCAATTCACCAATACTTAATTACAACTGAAAGTTATTGAAACACGTGTCAAAATTGACAAGAGTTTCAGCAAATCCAGAATTTGCAGCTTGACCTTATCAGAAACATGCATGATCATATTGATTTCCATATTCTATGAAGGTCAGACACAAAATAAGCTGAAAAATGAACAGTGAGACAGGTATAATAAATTAGTTCTCTGATTTAGAGGAAGTGTACGCCATTATTATTTTGACAGGTAATTATATGAGCATTGATAGAAACTAGAGATAGACTATTTCCATGTCAGTTATATGTTAATTCATAAATTCATTCCACCCTATTTTTGCTTTAAATTATGGTTTTTAAAAAGGGGGGGGGGTACATACAACACCTGGAGCCTAATGTTCCTATCAATTATAGATAGTCCTCGGTTGAACACTGTAATTGGGATCAGCAATTCAATCGTTAAGTAATATAGTTATAAACAAAAATATAATGTATACCCTGGTTCCACCACAAATGCGCAAACGACAAAAGCGCGCCTGACTAAACTGCGGTGACAAAACCGCGCCGACAAAACCGCACCGACGAATGAGCGCTGAAGCGCGCCAACAACAGCGCGCCGACAGAAGCGCGCTGTAACATAACCCTAAACCTAACCCTAACCCTAACCCTAAACCTAACCCTAAACCTAACCCTAAACCTTACCTTAACTTAAATCGCACTTCTGTCGGCGCGCTGTTGTCGGCGCGCTGTTGTCGGCGCGCTGTTGTCGGCGCGCTATTGTCGGCGCGCTGTTGTCGACGCGCTTTTGACATCGCGGTTTTAGCGCCGCGGTTTTGTCGGCGCGCTTTTGACGTTCGCGCTTTGTCGGGTCACGGTATACCCTGACTTATTATAGCAATTGTGGTCGTTAAGCAGCTCAGGCAGGGTTGTTAAGCTTGATGTCATCTGATCACAACACACAACTTCTTACTGTTTTCCACATTAACTTTATTTGTAGGAAGCTGGCCATGGCAAACACATGCCAATTGCCAAGCACCCGAATCACAATCTAATGACTACAACCCCTAGATTAGGGGTGTCAAACTCAAGGCCCATGGGCCATATCTAGCCTTAGATCTGTGGAGCCACCCTGGAAACAGCAGAGAACTGGCCCGCGGTGCCTCTGCCAGTGAAAACGAAGCTCAGGAGGGCCGTGTGCGGTTCTCGCGAGCTCCGTTTTCACTGGCAGAGGGTTGCAGGAGGCTGTCACAGCTGGAAACGGAGCTCGGGAGCCTGTTTTCATTGGCAGAGCAGTCAGGCTACCACAGGTGCCCCCAACACAAGTGACCTCAAGGTGGCTATGGCAACCAACCAACGTCACACCCCCCCCCCAAGGTCAAACACAACCCTGTTACGGCCCTCAGTAAAATCGACTCTGATACCCCTTTCCTAGATGATAGTCTCAAGATCCAGATAGGTCTGGACTGACTTGAACACTGGGCCGTAACTAACAAAACAAAATTCAATTTAGAGAAAAGTAAAGTCTTACACTTAGGCTAGAAACCAGGCGAACCAGGGGGACATTTGCCCAGGTTCGCCTGGTGCACCAGTTGCGCCCCTACCTGAACCGGGAGGCACTCGCAACAGTCACTCATGCCCTCGTGACCTCAAGACTGGACTACTGCAATGCGCTCTACGTGGGGCAGCCTTTGAAGAGTATTCGGAGACTTCAACTCATCCAGAATGCAGCCGCGCGAGCGATTGTGGGTGCACCTTGGTACACCCACGTTACACCTATCCTCCGCGAGCTGCACTGGCTACCGATCGGTCTCCGGATACGCTTCAAAGTGCTAGTCGTAACTTATAAAGCCCTTCATGGTATTGGACCTGGGTACTTGAGAGACCGCCTGCTGCCAATTACCTCCCAAAGACCTGTCAGATCTCACAGGGTCGGCCTCCTCCGGGTTCCGTCCACCAGCCAATGCCATCTGGCTACTACCCGGGGGAGGGCCTTCTCTGTAGCAGCTCCGGCCCTTTGGAATGAACTCCCCGCGGAGATCCGGACCCTCACCTCTCTCCAGGCCTTCCGGAAATCCGTCAAAACCTGGCTGTGCCGGCAGGCCTGGGGTTGATGAGTTCCCCTCCCCTCTCGACTGGTATGGCTGTGTGATTTTCGTGTATTTTAATTATGTGTACTGTTGTTTATGTTCCCTTTCCCCTTTGAGTTGTTCGCCGCCCTGAGTCCCTCCTGGAGAAGGGCGGCATACAAATAAACCAAAACTAAACTAAACCAAACTAAACTAGAAAAACTAAAAATACACATGTAGATTGGGAGAAACTAGGTTTAATAGAGTAACATAAAAGAGATATTTGAGTCTTAGTGGAAAATCAATTAAATATGAGCCAACAGTGTGCAACAGCAGCCAAAACAGGCAGTGCAATCCTAAATTGCATTAACAGAGGGATTCAATCAAGACGAGCGAAGTACCGTATTTTCACCCATATAACCCGCCCACGCAAATAACCCGCCCACGCGAATAACCCGCAGGTTTTCGGGATCGTGTAAAATATTTTCCGTATACCCCGCCCACGCATATAACCCGCGACGAGTAAGGGAGAAGGGAAACAGCTGAGATGGGGGGGGGAAGAAACGGAGAAAGAAGCCTGCGCAAGCTGGGGAAGAGGAAAGGAACGGAGGAGAAGGAAACAGCTGAGATCGGGGTGGGGGAAGAAACGGAGAAAGAAGCCTGCGCAAGCTGGGGAAGAGGAAAGGAACGGAGAAGGAAACAGCTGAGATCGGGGTGGGGGAAGAAACGGAGAAAGAAGCCTGCGCAAGCCTCCGATCGTGTAAAATATTTTCCGTATACCCCGCCCACGCATATAACCCGCAGGGGGTTGCTGTGCATGTAAAAAACGCATATAACCCGCGGGTTATATGGGTGAAAATACGGTACTAATGCCACTCTATAAAGCCTTAGTAAGACCACACCTAAAATACTGCATCCAGGTCACCGCACTATAAAAAAGATTTTGAGACATTAGAAATAGTGCAGGGAAAAACAACCAAGATGATTAGGAGACTGGAGGCTAATACATATGAAGAACGGTTACAGGAGCTGGGTTTGGTTAGTCTAGTGAAGAGAAGGCTAAGGGATACATGATAGCAATGTTCCAATACTTGAGAAGCTGCCACAGAGAGGAAGGGGTCAACCTATTTTTCAAAACACCCGAAGGTAGAAAAGGAATAATGGATGGAAATTGTTCAATGAGAGATTCAAACTAGAATAGCAATAGCAATAGCAGTTAGACTTATATACCGCTTCATAGGGCTTTCAGCCCTCTCTAAGCAGTTTACAGAGTCAGCATATCGGCCCCACAGTCTGGGTCCTCATTTCACCCACCTCGGAAGGATGGAAGGCTGAGTCAACCTTGAGCCGGTGAGATTAGAACCGCTGAACTGCAGATAACAGTCAGCTGAAGTGGCCTGCAGTACAGCACTCTAACCACTGCGCCACCTCGGCTCTAGAAATAAGGAGACATTTTCTGATAGCGAGAACAATCAACCAATGGAACAGCTTCCCTTCAGAAGTCATGGGAGCTTCATCACTGGAAGCTTTCAAGAAGAGACTGGACTGCCATGTGTCAGAAATGGTGTAGGGTTTCCTACTTGAGCAAGGGGTTGGATTACATGACCTACAAGGTCCCTTCCAACTCACTTTAATCCTTTCCCCTCTATCTGATATTGAGATATTGATATGAGAAATCCCCACATATGGAATATTTATGCCCTTGTAGAGTAGGAAAACTTTGTCCCTTGGACATTTTCTCTTTCCATATTCATTAATTGGAATATCCAAGTGTCAGGGATATTCTAAACAGCTATTGCTATTTTATTCCAAAGTATAGTATAGGTAAATTCTGAAATAATGCAATGCAAGATGTTATAAATAGATATTCAGTTACTGCTTTTATTATCTGAGGCATTCTTGGAAGGCAGTTCTATATGATGTATTAGGTGATTAGAATTATAATGTTGTCTATGTTATGGGCATTAGCAATACTAACACTTAGTTTTTCCTGTAACTCATAAATCAGATTATTTTGATTTGCTGACTAGCTCTACTTCTTAAGAGTTTTCATTTTTATTAACTCTTATATCTCTGTATTTTATATTTTCCATTTTATTCTCCTAGAACATAGTTGTGTAATCTTATAGTATTTGGTATTTTATCATTATATATAGAAAGGTTTATACTTTTGTACTAATAATATTAACTCTTGCTAGTTCTTATATTTTGAAGGGGACGTGGTGGCTCAGTGGCTAAGATGCTGAGCTTGTCAATCAGAAAGGTCGGCAGTTCAGTGGTTTGAATCCCTAGCACCGCGTAACGGAGTGAGCTCCCGTTACTTGTCCCAGCTTCTGCCAACCTAGCAGTTCAAAAGCATGTAAAAATGAAAGTAGCAAAATAGGGACCACTTTTGGTGGGAAGGTAACAGTGTTCCATGTGCCTTTGGTGTTTAGTCATGCCAGCCACATGACTAAATGCCTTCGGACAGTGCTGGCTCTTCAGTTTTGAAACAGAGATGAGCACCACCCCTAGAGTTGGGAAAGAATAGCACATATGTGCAGGGGGAATCTTTACCTTTATAGGCCTATCAATAGACCTGGACTATGGGGTCCGTGGTGCTCCATCAAACCACATGAGCAAAGATTAAAACCAAGATAATCAAGAAGTAAATAATACCCCAATCAAGGAATTACTAACCCAGACAAGCAAGATAACAGTAAACAATAGGTTAATCAAGGAACCACCATGAACAACATTAGTGAGAATATTGAAATAGACATGGCTTTTTTTAATCCTCTAACTTCCAAAAGCTGTACTACCTACTGTGAAAATAATTGAATTAATGGATTTCAAGAATTCAAGATACAGTATTCAAACAGATAAGCAAAAGGTTTATATATTTGCTCTTATCTGCTCTGTTTTAAATATGTTCCTTTGATACGTAAATTCAATAATATTTTTGTGATTTTTTTTTAGAAGACACTTATTGCCTTTAGATTATATTCCTTTTTTGTCCTGAACCATATTATTATCACACTTCCAATTTTTCCTCTGATTAACTAGGAAATTTTTAAAATTTGTTCCAGAACTGAAGTGTGTTAGCTTGACTTAGGTTTTTAATTCACTTTCATTTTTTTTCTTCCTCTCTATTGCCGATAGACTGGGGGGAAATATATCTACATGTGTGTTGGCATGCCTACAAATTCTTTCTACCAAATTCAAAAAAAATCTTGCATATCTTTACAGATGCTTTATTTAGCAGACAGAAAAACATTTTTAAAAAATGAAAATTACTGAAAACTATATTTGCACATTGCTTTGTACAAATTGCAATTTAAACACAAAAAATGAAATAGGATGATGAGCATTTTTCCACACATATAATTCTTATTAAGAAATAAAACCAAGACATTATTACCTTTAAATCAGACAAATTTTAGATGAGTTCAGTTTGAGTTATGTCTGGAGAAGATCAATTAATGAAGATTTATTATTATTCTACCCGTTACGTGTAGTATTTTAATCAAGCATGTTCTCTGTAAAATTGGAAACTGGGATTTATAATCTATGATTAATTTTCAGGCAGATTGGGCAGTTGTTCATAAGGCATTTCCTAGGTGTAGGGTAAAGGTAAAGATTCCCCTCGCACATACAGTATGTGCTAGTCATTTCCGACTCTAATTGGAGATGAAACGGTTCCTCTCCCTTTCAAAGCCGAAGAGCCTGCGCTGTCCAAAAGCATCTCCGTGGTCATGTGGTTGGCCTGACTAAACACCGAAGACGCATGAAACGCTGTTACCTTCCCACCAAAGTGGTCCCTATTTTTCTACTTGCATTTTTACGTGCTTTCGAACTGCTAGGTTGGCAGAAGCTGGGACAAGTAACGGGAGCTCCAGTGGTGGTTTTCAAAAATTGTTCGAACCTACTCTGTGGGTGTGGCCTCCTTTGTGGGAGTGGCTTGCCACCCATGTGACCAGATGGGAGTGGCTTGCCGCCCATGTGACCAGATATAAAGATGCCGACGACACTTGTCAGAACCACCTTAAATTACCTCACACAGAGCCCTGGCCTGCATAAGAATAGGATGTAAACTTGTCTTTTAAAAGGCATCTTTGGTTTGCGTTAAAACAACTTCAATACACGCAATGTTCTGATTGCACCACAAATGCAGTAGTCATCCTTACCTTTCACAGAGGCACTGAGTTTTATAAATATGAGCATGATAGTGTAGAATAATCATATCCAAGGACCAGTGGTGGGTTTCAAAAATGTTTGGAACCTCTTTTGTAGGTGTGGCCTGCTTTCCGGGTCCACTGGTGGAACCTCTTCTAACCGGTTCGGTAGATTTGACAAACCGGTTCTACCGAATAGGTGCGAACTGGTAGGAACCCACCTCTGCTAGGTTGGCAGAAGCTGGGACAAGTAACGGGAGCTCGCTCTAAGAATTCAAACCACCGAACTGCCGACCTTTCTGATCAACAAGTTCAGTGTCTTAGCCACTGAGCCACCGCGTCCCCTTTTCCTAGGTGTATATCACATTACATTATAATATATTATGCATACTATATTATAGTAATTTCCTGCAATTTATTGTTAGGTGATTTTGAAAAACGTCATGCAACAATAATAATAGCGTTTGTTTCTTTTTGCACCTAGTTTAGTTCAAAGGCCCTCAAACAAGTTTGTTTCTCTGAACATATTCTAGGCAGAAATGAAAACTTTTAATATTTAACTCGTTTCCCATCTGATTTGTCTTTGTTTGATTCTGAGCAGTTTTATCCTACATTTAATAAACAGGTAATCTTCGACATATGAGCACAATTTGGCCAAGAAGTTCCATTGCTAAACAAAGCAGTTATTCAGCAACTGGTGCTGGATTTTAGGGTCTTTTAGTTGTCAAACAAACCACTACAATTATTGAGTGAATCACATTAATATCAATTGGGTTTGTTTTTGGATACTCTATCCAATGTCCTTTTTAACTTTTGTAATATGTTTTTTTTTTTTTAATGTTGTACGCTGCCCTGAGTCCTTTGGGAGAAGGGCGGCATATAAATTCAATAAACAAACAAACTAACTAACTAACATGGTTGTTAGGCCAATCCGGCTTCCCCCATTTTACTGCTTGTCAGAAGCCAGCTGGGAAGGGTGCAAATGATGATCATATGACCCCAGACACTGCAACCATGAATATATGCCCGTTGCCAAGTGCTGAAATTTTGATCATGAGGCCATCGGGAGTGCTAATATGTGCGAGGATCGGTTGTAAATCACATTTTTCCAATGCTGTAGTAATTTTGAACGGTTGTAAGATGAGGGGCCCCTATATTATAGTCGAGACGATCATTCCACAAGGTCTCTATTATGCAGTCATAATTCCCTATCAAGCACTTTATAACTTAATGGTCTTCCTTATTTCTCACTGCATGGTTTAATAGGCTCCAGTAGAGTTACACTCTAACATCTTCCTTCAGTAACCCATCAAAAGTTACTACTTCTGAGTTGTCATCCCGGGTTCCTCATGATGTAATTTACATCCCTCTGAACAAACCAGGAAGTTTTAGACAATTCTATTTTTTTTAAGGCTATAGCAGTAGCAATAGCAGTTAGACTTATATACCGCTTCATAGGGCTTTCAGCCCTCTCTAAGCGGTTTACAGAGTCAGCATATTGCCCCCAACATCAATCCGGGTCCTCATTTTACCCACCTCGGAAGGATGGAAGGCTGAGTCAACCTTGAGCCGGTGAGATTAGAACCGCCGAATTGCAGCTAGCAGTCAGCTGAAGTGGCTGCAGTACTGCACTCTACCCACTGCGCCACCTCGGCTCACCACTGCGCCACCTTTTAAAATCACCCTTGATTTTAAAAAAAAATCAAGATAATCAACCTAAGAGAAATTAGTTTGATACTTTTTCACTGACAATTGTACAGACTAATATAATTTCTTTCCTTTCTAGACTTGCCTATTAATGAAAAGCATACACAGGGATCCATTAGAGAAACATCATATTTTCTTAAATAGTCTACCACACAATGAATATAAGATCGCTCTGCCTCCAAGAAAATGGGAATTAAGCAGCCAAGTTTAGGGTGACAACTGTTGTGAAAATTGTTTGTCTCTATCACTTGATGTTTTCCTTCATATATACCATCGGACTTATTTCAAATACTCCAAGAAAGGGTAGCGGAGCTTCAGATTAAACCAGGAATAGAAGAAACTGAACAATTTTCTTTTTCTTCAAGTAAAACACTGCAAACTCATATCCTTGTCTGAGGAAATTACAGTTCGTACAGGGTGAGTGCTTTGGTTTAACATTGCAAGCAGAAAAAAAGATTTAAAGAGGCTCAAGTGATGGAATAACAAGTTTCAAACATGGACAACAGCAGATAGAAACTTTAATGATTTCTTAGAATTCTTCTTCTTCTCCAAGTTTCAAAATCCAGAAAACCATTATTCAGAAATAAATGTACTAGGCAGAAAGATAATTTTTCTTAGAAGTAAAAATTGAAACAGAGCTTGGATAGCATCTAGAACAGTGATTGCTAACCTTTCCTGGACTGAGTGTCCAAAGTGCGAAGGTGCGCACGCAAATGCGTGCGGGTGTATGCCCCAAACCCCAAAATACGATGTGTGCACCTTTGTACATGCACATGCGCCCCCTTGCCCATGCTTCACCCCTGCACATGCACGTGAGGCCCCACACATACACTGCACCCCCTCCGCATGCACGCACAGCCCCACACGTGCCCATCCCCCCATATATGCACATACAGCCCCCCGCATGCGCCGCAGAGACCAGCTGGCCGGTGGGAGGCGCGTGCACATACACGGCAGAGCTGACCAGAACAGGACTGAGATTTAGGTCAAGAGAGTTTTTTTTATTGTTGATTCACTAGTTCTCAAGAATCTTCCCAGAGAGACTTTCTATTGGGAAAGTCCCAATGGAATATAATCCCAAATGTTTAATCTCATAGACTTCCTCCCCCAATAGCGTTTAAGCTAGCATATCTCTTTAGCTCCTCCTATTGGGGTCTCCTTCCTTTCAGCAATTTAATTGCACCACAGGGTTCTTACCATACCTTTTTTAAATAATCAAAACAAAATCCCCATTTATGTGAATGGATAACCACTTTCCCTATAACATCCATTAGTGGAAATACCCTTCATGTTCATAGTCTAACTCTTTACTTGACACAAAAACTATAGTATAGGCCAGTGATGGCTAACCTTTTTTGGCTCCCATGCCAAAAGCAGGGAGAGCACAGGGGATCGTGCACGGATGTGCCACACCCATAATGCTATGCACATGTGCGCCCCCCGCATGCTGGTTCCACAGTAATGGTGATTTTATGAAAACCTAATGAAAATTTTTAAATAATGCTATGATTTTTTTTAAAGTCAATTAAATTTTTAAAAAAAGGAAAGTGCTTCAGTATCGGACAAAACCCCTACCGCCCACCATGAAAGCTGGAACGCCCACTAGTGGGCGGTAGGGACCAGGTTGACTACCACTGATCTAATGTATCACCCAAAATATGCTTTCCTGCAATTTCCATCGTTGGTTGGAAGAGGAGGAGGGGAGGAGAAGGAGATCAATAACATGTTGATCAAGAATGTCCCTTTAAATATTTGACGACTTCAAGATCTCTCCACCTTTTTATCAAAATAAACCTACTCAGGCATACCTTTCAGGATATTGTTTCTAGCCTCCCTACCATTCTGGTTGCTAACTTCAAGTACAGATGTGGCTTTTCTGGCACAAGTATTATGTATCTGTCAACATGATGGAATATTTGCAGTTTATTCACTTAAAAAGCAAATCCTTTATTTTTATGATTCTTTGGTTGCTGGAGTCCAAAAGAAATAATTAGAGCCAAAGAACTTTTGGCCACCATGGAAATGATTTTACTCTACAGCTGAACTAAAACATGTAATCACTTTATGAGTGAAGCAATTCTTTTATTTCTTTGTTTGTGTGTTTCCTTGTTATGATCTTCTCCCCACCCAGCATATCTCCAAAATTCTACAGAGGTTGATGCACTAGGTAAAAATGTTAACTGGAACTAAAGAGTATTTTTCCACTGTGGGAATAGCCTTTCCTTAAACCAAAGCAACATTACTGTGTGATAACTATCACCATATCAGTTTACTAAGAGTATCTTCCACTACAAATGGAAGCCAAGGTGGCGCAGTGGTTAAAAGCAGCACTGCAGGCTACTGCTAGATCAGCAGGTCAGCGGTTCAAATCTCACCGGCTCAGGGTTGACTCAGCCTTCCATCCTTCCGAGGTGGGTAAAATGAGGACCCAGATTGTTGGGGGCAATATGCTGACTCTCTGTAAACCGCTTAGAGAGGCCTGAAAGGCCTATGAAGCGGTATATAAGTCTACTGCTATTGCTATTGCTATTACAAATGGCAAATTTAGTTGCCGCTAAAAAATAAAATCAACGTTCTGTGTTTACTGTTATTTGTCAGTAGTTTGGATAGAATTAAGTAAGGCTCATTAGGATGATTTTAAACACTTCTGACTTTCATCTGACTGGCATTTGTCTTTTAAATAATAATAGTTATACATCCCTATACACAGCGGTGGGATTCAGGCAGTTCGCACCTATTCAGGAGAACCAGTTGTTAACTTTCTAAGCAGTTCGGAGAACCAGTTGTTGGAAGAAATCTTATTTTGTTTTTCCCCACTTTACAAGGCTAATCCTATAAGGAAGGCAGGAAGGAGACATTCTGGTATTGTTTCTAGCCTAATCTTTATTGCCCTGCTTACAGAAACTGCCTCTCTGTTTAACCCTTATTACATTGTAACAGCTAAGGCGAAGCGCCCATTGACCTGAGTGACGTTGAGTTGACCATGCCCACATGGTCACATGACCACCGAGCCATGCCTACCTAGCTTGTCATTAGTGCAGAGAACTGGTTGTTAAATTATTTGAATCCCATCACTGCCTGTACATCACGGGTGTCAAACTCAAGGCATCACGTTACGGTCCGATGTTTCGCGATGTTTTTTTCCCCTTCGCAGAGCTGGGATGGGCGTGGCCTGTGCATGACGTATCCAGCCCACAGGCTGCCAGTTTGACACCCCTACTATACATAATTAATTCAGCCCTAGAGTATTGAAAGTTATAAGCATATCTA